>NC_060126.1:484788797-485091827 GCF_021461395.2 Schistocerca americana | reverse complement strand
CCATTGTAGTTTCAGGATTTTTTCTTTATCCAGTGTTTCAAACATTTGTATTACATCTTCTCGTGGTATAAACCAGTCACCCTGAAACAATTACAAATGAAAAACATGTTCATTTATCCAATGATCTGCCTAAAAAAACTTTCAGCCTATAGAAAGTGTGGAATAGTTTACTAAGAGACGACAGCAGTTGTTGCTTCTTTTCCACCACTAATTGCTGCCATTAAGCAAGGCTGTGTAGGTTATACTAAACATAAACATTTTCTTTTCTCACCTTTTAGCAGCAGTAATATTAGGAACAGGTCCTTGGGTTGGATTACAGTTAAATATTTCAAATTACATAAAATAAAATACACGGTGTTTCTAAAAGCTCGATCCAATTTCAAAGTACTATACATTTTAAAATTGAATACTCTAGCCTACAGCTTACAGCAGAGAACGGGTAGGAGATGTTCTTAATGTATGCAGGACTACAACAATTCAGTGTTATCCAAGATGGCATGCCAACAAAGGAAATCAGAGTCAAAAACATAAATCTGTTACCACTGTATAGTACGATTTGAATCAAATCTTAGCACTTCAGTTCCTACTGATACTACTTTTTTAGAGTGGTGAGGTTGTGTAAAACAAGATTACTGAAATATCACACCACAAAGCATGAAAACTGATGCAGCAAGCAAGTCAAGAATTTGGTATACCAAAAGAAACAGTTTCGAAAGTTTTTGGCATTTTCCTCACATAAGAAACAGTTTCCGAAAAAATACACTCAACTTTTCAATTTTCTTGGGAAGGCGAAACAGACAAAAGCTTTCAAACTTGCTTTATTAAATCCATTAGTTTTTGAAATTTACATGTACTACTAGAGACACACAGAACAATGTCATCACAAAACTGAAAGCAGCTCAAAAGTATTTTTATGAGCACATATGCCTTCATCTTTATCCCATTTTAAGGATCTGAAAACTCCGTCCAGATCTTCAGAGAATATATTTGGTGAAATGGGATCACCTTACTTGACTTTTCTTTCAATTCTAAATTGTTCACTATCCTGATGAATTCTAATAGAAGCTGTGCCACTGAAGATCACATTCTTCAGTGAACTAACATATATTGAATCAACACTTAATTTTTTAAAAAGCTTTATGTAGTGATTTTGTTTAAACTGATTCAAACATGTCCTAAAAATCAATTAATTCCAGGCAAATTGAAATTCAAATTCATTAATCTCATCTACAATTTGGTACACAACTTGCAAATCATCAAGTGTGTTTTATCCACTTTAAAATGAGAAACCCAATGCTTCTCCTATGATATTTTGCAATATTTTATTGAATAGGCCTACAGAGCAAAGGCTGTGTGCTTCACTGCTTTGTGTCGCCATATTGACCAGTTTTATGGAGGAAGTTAACCACACATTATTGTGCAGTATTTTTAAAGCACTACAGGCAATACATGAACTTGTGTATTATCAAATGTTTGAAGAATACAACTGTCGCAATTCTATTTCATTAAACATCGTGTTAGACACTACAAACTGGTGCAACAGCTTTATTTACATGTTCTGTTCCGCTGTGGTCTGCAGTACATTATTACAAGTTTGTGCCACAATACAGTGAACTAGTGATGTTTACTTTCCACTGTTATCATAGGTTCCCTTAAAATAGTTTGCCAACATATACTCTTTGAGAAAAACAGATGCATCACTAAGGAATTATCCAAATGGGATGGATATTAGTACATGTGATGCACATGAACAAACAAATGATTCCAATTTCAGAAAAACTGGACAATTTGTTCAAGAGAAGGCGCTTCACAAGCACAGCAAGTCAATAATGCACTGGTCCACTTCTCGCCCTTACACAAACAGTTTTCGGCTTGGCATTGATTGACAGAATTGTTGGATGTCCTCCTGAGTTATATTGTGCCACATTCTATCCAACTGGCATGGCTGTTGTTGTTGTTGTTGTTGTCTTCAGTCCTGAGACTGGTTTGATGCAGCTCTCCATGCTACCCTATCCTGTGCAAGCTTCTTCATCTCCCAGTACTTACTGCAACCAACATCCTTCTGAATCTGCTTAGTGTATTCGTCTCTTGGTCTCCCTCTACGATTTTTACCCTCCACGCTGCCCTCCAATGCTAAATTTCTGATCCCTTGATGCCTCAGAACATGTCCTACTAATCGGCCCCTTCTTTTTGTCAAGTTGTGCCACATACTCCTCTTCTCCCCAATTCTATTCAATACTTCATCATTAGTTATGTGATCTACCCACCTTATCTTCAGCATTCTTCTGTAGCACCACATTTCGAAAGCTTCTATTCTCTTCTTGTCCAAACTATTTATCGTCCATGTTTCACTTCCATACATGGCTACACTCCATACAAATACTTTCAGAAACGACTTCCTGACACTTAAATCTATGCTCTATGTTAACAAATTTCTCTACTTGAGAAACGCTTTCCTTGCCATTGCCAATTTACATTTTGTATCCTCTCTACTTCGACCATCATCAGTTATTTTGCTCCCCAAATAGCAGAACTCCTTTACTACTTTAAGTGTCTCATTTCCTAATCTAATTCCCTCAGCATCACCCGACTTAATTCGACTACATTCCATTATCCCCATTTTGCTTTTGTTGATGATCATCCTATACCCTCCTTTCAAGACACTGTCCATTCCGTTCAACTGCTCTTCCACGTCCTTTGCTGTCTCTGACAGAATTACAATGTCATCTGCGAACCTCAACGTTTTTATTCCTTCTCCATGGATTTTAATACCTACTCCAAATTTTTCTTTTATTTCCTTTACTGCTTGCTCAATATACAGATTGAATAACATCGGGGACAGGCTACAACCCTGTCTCACTCCCTTCCCAACCGCTGCTTCCCTTTCATGCCCCTCGACTCTTATAACTGCCATCTGGTTTCTGTACAAATTGTAAATAGCCTTTCGCTCCCTGTATTTTACCCCTGCCATCTTTAGAATTTGAAAGAGAGTACTCCAGTCAACATTGTCGAAAGCTTTCTCTAAGTCTACAAATGCTAGAAATGTAGGTTTGCCTTTCCTTAATCTATTTTCTAAGATAAGTCGTAGGGTCAGTTTGCCTTACGTGTTCCAACATTTCTGCGGAATCCAAACTGATCTTTGCCAAGGTCAGCTTCTACCAGTTTTTCCATTCGTCTGTAAAGAATTCGCGTTAGTATTTTGCAGCTGTGACTTATTAAACTCATAGTTCGGTAATTTTCACATCTGTCAACACCTGCTTTCTTTGGGATTGGAATTATTATATTCTTCTTGAAGTCTGAGGGTATTTCGCCTGTCTCATACATCTTGCTCACCAGATGGTAGAGTTTTGTCATGACTGGCTCTCCCAAGGACATCAGTAGTTCTAATAGTATGTTGTCTACTCCCGAGGCCTTGTTTCGACTCAGGTCTTTCAGTGCTCTGTCAAACTCTTCACGCAGTATCATATCTCCCATTTCATCTTCATCTACATCCTCTTCCATTTCCATAATATTGTCCTCAAGTACATCGCCCTTGTATAGAGCCTCTATATACTCCTTCCACCTTTCTGCTTTCTCTTCTTTGCTTAGAACTGGGTTTCCATCTGAGCTCTTGATATTCATATAAGTGGTTCTCTTTTCTCCAAAGGTCTCTCTAATTTTCCTGTAGGCAGTATCCATCTTACCCCTAGTGAGATAAGCCTCTACATTTGAGACGTTTGTATTCCTTTTTGCCTGCTTCATTTACTGCATTTTTATATTTTCTCCTTTCATCAATTAAACTCAATATTTCTTCTGTTACCCAAGGATTTCTACTAGCCCTCGTCTTTTTACCTACTTGATCCTCTGCTGCCTTCACTACTTCATCCCTCAGAGCTACCCATTCTTCTTCTACTGTATTTCTCTCGCCATTCCTGTCAATTGTTCCCGTATGCTCTCCTTGAAACTCTGTACAACCTCCGGTTCTTTCAGTTTATCCAGGTCCCATCTCCTTAAATTCCCACCTTTTTGCAGTTTCTTCAGTTTTAATCTACAGTTCATAACCAATAGATTGTGGTCAGAGTCCACATCTGCCCCTGGAAATGTTTTACAATAGGAGTGCGGGTAAGCTACTACAAACAGTATAGTGAACGCATTATTGTGGCCAAATAGACACGAAGCCCATGCCTACTACGGTAGTTCAAGTTTATATGCCAACTGGCATGGTAGAGAATCAAAATGCCGAGCTACTTGGAGGGCACTTCCCACAATGCTCCTAATGTTCTCAATTGGGGGAGAGATCAAGTGTCCTTGTTGGCTGAGGTAGGGTCTGGCAGGCATGAAGAGAAGCAGCAGAAAAACTCACCATGTTTGGGTGGGTACTATCTTGCTGGAATGTAAGCACAGGGTGACTTGCCACGAAGGGCAACAAAACGGGGCATAGAATATCATCAAAGTACAGCTGTGCTGTAAGGGCACCACAGATAACAATCAAAGGGGTCCTGCTGTGAAATGAAATGGCACTCCAGACCATCACTTCCAATTGTCAGGTCATATGGAGGGCAACAGTCAGGTGGCTATCCCACTGCTATCTGGGGCGTCTCCAGACAAAAATTTGCTGCTCATCAAGGCTCAGTTCAGAGTGGTATTCATCACTGATGACAATTCTATTCCAGTCAATGAGATTCCAGGTTGAATGTGCCCGACACCACTGCAAATGGGCTTGTCGATGTATAGAGGCCAATGATAGTTGGCACGAGGGGCGCCATGAGCTTAGCCTCTTTCCGTGAGCCACCTATCAATGGTCCTTGTGGTCAATGAAGCACCAGTTGCACATGTTCTTTGAGCCCAACAACAAATGCTGGCATCTGTTCATAGACGTGTCAGTGAGGCATAGTTACTGTGTTACTGATCACACGGAATTAAATTCACAAAGATTTTACTTCCTGGTACCGACATATCCCCTGTTTACTACTCTTGCCAGCTATGCGATGAAATTGCACTGCAATGTCACACCTTCATCCATCGGCCAACAAAGTTTACAATTTTGCATTTTCCGTCAATACCTGTATGAAAATCAATTTGTGATAAATTTGCATATATCCTTTGTGGTGCATCTTTTACTTTCCTTTCAATAATTTTAAATTCAGCCACAGTGGGAGTTTACAGAATGTTTATTTATCACATTTCAACATATTTCTGTGAAGTTATGAAGCTTTCATTTTTAAGCCATTGAGAAATGCCAGCATCCTCATTCTCCTAATGTCACTGAGAGAGGTTTTCCAGCTTTCATGGCTGGGCACAAAGTAGATCGTACTTTCCCAACCAGTGTATACGGTCCTATGTAGCGTATCAAAATATTCTATTCTCTCTAATATTTTTACAATGACACATTTCATTTTTTCAGTGTGAAATGATATTTGAGGCAACCTGTAGAAGTCAGCCCCTGAAACGGCAGGCAACTGTCATTTCTGATTGCCAATAATTCAAGTGATGATAAAAACCTGGAACAATAGTTGCCTTACTCTTCCAACTTAGTGAAAACAAGAGTAAGATCATCTAGGTAACACAGCCAGTTTCAGTGTATTCTCTACCTCAATAAGCAGTGGTCTAAATATTATATAAGGGAGAACCTAATTATTTGTAAAAGGTGAATAATCTTCCCACACATTTTGCAACAGTACAGTAAATGAATTTTTTTTATCTAATTATCATTTGTAAGAACATGCTGTACATTACAAATACGGTACTGAACACTTGCAATAAATCTGCAATTCGAGAATTTAAAATATTTTTAGACATGGATTTTGAAAGGGATCCTCCTATTTTCGCAAACAATTGGTTTTACCAGTTAGACCAACTGTGCACCGTACCAACTGTGCACCGAATCATACCCACTCAATGTCATGAGTGTGCCTCACATTTTCTGCTTCCTTCAGCATTAAGGAACTGGTTTCCTCAATTCAATTATACAGTTAACTGTGGCAGCATTAAGCTTTACCCAATCGGCCATTCCCTCGGGTGTGCTAATTCTTAGGTATCTGAGAACTTCTAAGCATTCCATCACAGAAATTGGATGCAAATAAATGTGAAAATTAGAATGTAAGTTGGTATGGGATGTGTACTCGAGTGGCCTAATTGGTAAAGTCACACATGAATGAGACAGGAGATCCAGGTTCAAGCCCATTACTGAGTCCAATCTTTCAATGGTCATACTGTAACAATCAAAGATCATATTTGGTTCAAACAACATTCTTCAATTTGAACTGTACAGTATTTCCAATGAGATTTTATGTGGAGTTGAAATGAACATAAGTAGAAGCCCACACTCCTTATATGTGGAGTTGTTTTACCAAAGCAAGCAATAGAAGCAAATAAACTTAATTCACAAAGAAATAATCCATATGTGATGTTGAACTCAACATAATATTCCCAGCGTGTTCCACAGTCACAAAATAAATCATTTAGCACGATGCATTTCTGCTTCTGAAGAAGTGTTCCAGGCTTCACATTCATCACAAGCCTATGCATTGAAAGAGCTCTGTGAAACACTGTCAAACACAGACATAACGATAACTGTAGTAGGTGACCCCCCCCCCTCCCCCAACCCCACCTCACCCCCTGAAACAATAATCTTTTATTTCACACTCCGTATATTACGTTACTATGTTTTTGAATGACACCCACTTACCACTGTTATTTAGGATCGAGTATAGATTTAAGTGTCAGGAAGTTGTTTCCGACAGTATTTGTATGGAGTGTAGCAATCTATGAAAGTGAAACATGGACGATAAATAGTTTGGACAAGAAGAGAATACAAGCTTTCGAAATGTGGTGCTACAGAAGAATGCTGAAGATTAGATGGGTAGATCACATAACTAATGAGGAGGTATTGAATAGAATTGGGGAGAAGAGGAGTTTGTGGCACAACTTGACAAGAAAAACGGACCGGTTGGTAGGACATGTTATGGGGCATCAAAGGTTCACAAATTTAGCATTGGAGGGCAGTGTGGAGGGTAAAAATCATAGAGGAAGACCAAGAGATGAATATACTAAGCAGATTCAGAAGGATGTGGGTTGCAGTAAGTACTAGGAGATGAAGAAGCTTGCACAGGATAGAGTAGCATGGAGAGCTGCATCAAACCAGTCTCAGGACTGAAGACAACACAACAACAACAACAAGCTGGAAGCTATTACACTATGTCTATGGAACTGGTAACAGTCTGTCGTGTACATCACTGTCACAATTCTCTGCTTAATACTGATTGTCATAAGAATTACTTGGGGGCTCAATCAAAACGTGGCTATAAAATTTTAAATGTTACTTTGAGGAAGGTTTCTGGGATGGCAGCAGCTGCGGAAAATGGTACATCATGGCAGGGGGAGGGGAACTGGAGGGCAATTTCACATCACAGCAATGAAATACATGACACAAAATACACAGATGCCAGATTTTACATATTTCTCGACTTTTTTGTTTGAGGAAATGTCCAACACATATGTCTAAATGGGATGACCAATGGTTACATCTGCAAATTGATATACAAATGTCAAAATTTATCTTCACGTTAGCTTTCAAATGTAGATGGTATTTCGGTATTCTTCCCGTTTGTGTGAAGCACAAAGAAGGGCAGCACGTACGGCTATAGGTGACAAATGTTCAAAAACGTGAATTCGCAGTCACTTGAAGGTAGACAAATATCATTCCCCGAAAGTCTACATAAAGAAATATATGTCGAGGTCCCGTCGAGGATGAGGGACAAGATTAGACCAATTAAACGGCACACAGACGCGTTTAAGTAGTCAGTCATCCCGAGCTGCATACGCAATTGGCTAGTGAAGAAACCCTTCACATATAATACAATGCTAAGCACTCTCTTGCACATAATTCAGTGATTTGCAAAGTATGCAGCTTACTTAATAATTGGTGCTAACATGTACGCTTCATTTCATTGTGTAGAAGACTTGTCACTATATTTCGACAGTGACAGAGAAGCCTAGACCTACAGGGGAGTTGGAGTCTGGTTGACTGTAAAAGAAATTCAACAAAAAATTAAAAGCAAATACACTTGTTGCTTCTATAAAGTCAAGTAAACTTCACACGCAATCGTAAACAAAGTAAACAATCAATACGAATGCTTTCATCCAGTTACACAGCTTTCATTAAACGATCCATAATCTGGACAGAACTAAATTCTGCATCTCACGTCAAAAATTAATGAGCTACAGTCGTGTAATGTTCTCAACATCAAAGCGATATGAACATAGTACTTGCCGAAACAACGAATTATGTATTTATAATTTTGACATAACTTACGTTAGGTTTAACTCCATACTTTTCGTCGTCAGAACACTCAACACACCAATCGTCTTCATTACCTTCATTTTGAGTGACATTCTGTTCCCCAGACATTACGATGATTATTTTGTATCTCTTGTATACCAACAAACATTTCGCGGGCACGCTCTTCACTTTCGATCAAAGAAAATTATATCAAAGATATTACGGGCAAAGAACACACAAGAACTAACACAATACGTTCCAGATAGGTAAGGAGCATGGAGGTAAGGTAAGGAGAGCCCTACGTCATAGTGACGTAATGCTACATCATCGTGACGTGATTAAACCTAACTCGACTTCATGAGTACTTATACCGATCTTTGCAGTTGTACCACAGTCTAATATAACAGTCGCGACACTTCGCCTCGATTTTGTTGCCTACAGCGCCAGCAGCGCCCCAAGTGGCTGGTAGGTTACACTGTGAATTCGGCACGATCGTGAAAGAGAATAGTGGTTGTTTATTTTGATTTATACAATGGCTTTTACTGGCGGGAGCGTTTGTAGCGCAATAAATTCCACCAACAACAGGAAGAAGACACCACAGCTGTCTTTTTTTAGGTATCCTAAGGATCCTGAGAGGTATATACCATCATGTTACTAAACTGTATCGTCAGGATTCACTTGCAAACTATATGTGTATAACTGATGAATGTTTCGTTTTAGGAGCAGAAAATGGCTTGTTAATAGCAGGCGAGAAGACCTCATGAAGAAAGACCCGCCGGCCGGTGTGGCCGTGCGGTTAAAGGCGCTTCAGTCTGGAACCGCGTGACCGCTACGGTCGCAGGTTCGAATCCTGCCTCGGGCATGGATGTGTGTGATGTCCTTAGGTTAGTTAGGTTTAAGTTGTTCTAAGTTCTAGGGGACTGATGACCTCAGAAGTTAAGTCCCATAGTGCTCAGAGCCATTTAAACCTACAAGATCAGCTGATAAGATCACATACATGCCATAACATATTTTCCTTTCCCTGACAAAATATGTCTGGCACCATTAGCAATGAGAATAGTTTCAATCAAGACCAGGCAGAGTGCCCACCAAATGTTAGAGAATTGGTTTCTGTTTCAAGTGTTCGGAAGTACATATGCTGGGAGAGGACCGAATTAAAGCAAAACATTCACGTTCACCAACAGGATACTTGCTAGTGAAGTTGCCAGTGAAGTCAATTATCTATCATTTTCACAGACAGGATGATGTGACCATTCTAATGTGCAATACTGAATGGAACCTACAAGATCACCGGCCGGAGTGGCCGAGCGGTTCTAGACGGTACAGTCTGGAACCGCGCGACAGCTACAGTCGCAGGTTCGAATCCTGCCTCGGGCATGGATGTGTGTGATGTCCTTAGGTTAGTTAGGTTTAATTAGTTCTAAGTTCTAGGCGACTGATGACCTCAGAAGTTAAGTCGCATAGTGCTCAGAGCCAGCCAGAAAGACCCAGTGTACCTGTATAATAATATTAGGTTTTGTTCGCTACATTTCAAACAAAACCAGTTCATGAACGCAGACAACAACAAACTCGTGTGGAATGCAGTACCCACACTGTTTGACATTCCAAATAAGCCACCTCAGCTGACGATGAAGAGGAAACTGCCACAAAGATTCGACAGTCAATCTAAAGCAATAAAACAGTCCTATGACACAGAAGCAGCCGGTTCAACTCTGCATGTATCAGTGCCAGATTCGTGTGAATCGTCAACACAGACTTGCTTTGACGATGAAGTGGTTAGATTAAGTGCAGCTGTTCGTGTCTTACAAAAGCGTGTGAAGTGTCAGAATGTGCAAATCGCTAGACTTCGAGCGAAACTATTACGGGACAAGGAAAGTGCCCACAGACAGCGACAGAAACTGTATCAGAAGGAGCAAGTGAACAAGGACAAACGAATGTTAAAGACTATAGGATCCCGATATTTAAAAAAAGGTGCCCTTGACTTGTTGTTAAGCCAGATTAGCATGCCATTGAAAGAGAAACGTGCTGCAAGATGGAAAGACGAAAATAAGCTGTTTGCTCTAAATTTATTATATTACAGCACTCAGGCATACAGGTTTTTGTCAGAATCTTTTATGCTTCCATCAGTGCGTACATTACAAAGGTATGTGTAAGGCATACAAATAAAATGTGGGATAAGTGACAATATATTCCATCTTTTAAAGCAAAAGGTGCAACATTTTTCTTATAATGATAAACTTGTGAATATGTCATTGGATGAAATGTCTCTAATGGCAAATTTGACATATGACAGCACTTCTGACACTGTTATTGGTTTTGAGGACTTGGGGTTTACATGCACAGCTAAAATTGCGAACAGTGTGATGGTGATAATGATTAGTGGCATTGTTTTCATGTTTCAAACAACCATTGCTGTACTGTTTTTGTAAAGGAACAGTGGGAGCTATGCATTTGACTGCTATATTTTATGAAGTAGTCAAAAGACTTAAGGAAATTGGCTTGGTTGTAAAGACCTGTGTGACTGATCAGGGTTCAAATTTTGTGGACTGGAGAAAGAGACTGGGAATTACACAAGACAATCCAAGTTTGGTATATGAGGAGCAGAAGAGCTGTTTCTTCTATGACACCCCACATTTGTTTAAGAGCATCAGAAACAACCTATTTAGGTATGACATAATTCATACATCAAATGATGATTTGGTTGGTACTGCTTCTTGGAAGGACATTTCTCAGCTCTATTCAAATGACTTGCACAGGAAATACAAGTTAGCTCCGAAGCTGACTAAAAAAGCTATCGAACTGCCAGCTTTTTCAAAAATGAAAGTGGGTACTGCAGTTCGTGTGTTAAGCCACACAGTGGCAGCTGGTATTGACACACTTGTATTTTGTGGTAGTATGCCATTATCTGCAACTGGCACTTCAGATTTTTGTCAGAAAGTTAATGACATTTTTGATATCTTTAATACATATAGTGTGAAAGGGCCTGTACATCTAAGGAACTGTATTAGGAGTGATTCAGAGCATCTGGATGTTCTACATGTGATGAAGCCATGGATTCACTCTTGGAAATTTGTAGGCTCTGATGGAAAAGATTACTCCCTGAGGATAAAATGTGTAAAGGGGCTTCTAAGCAATATATGTGCTTTGGAAATGCTTGCTGCCGAGGTACTGACTGGAACAAAATTCTACTTATTCTCACGTAAAATTAACCAAGACACATTGGAAAACTTTTTTTCAACTATAAGGCAGAGAGGTGGTTTTTGCAGCAACCCATGTCCAAGGCAGTTTTGTGCTGCATTTAACAACTGTACACTAAGCAAACTTATAAATTCTTCTAATGTGGCAAGCAGTAATTGTGAAGGAATTGACTGGGGTCAGGCAATACTGGACATGAAATCTGCTCAAACATTAAAGGTCTCACAGTTGTTATGCAATAGTGATACAAGTTCTGCAACAAAGCTACCAAATGTGGAAGTTCCAGCAGACCTTGGAGAACAAAACAGTATGAGATATGTGTTTGGTTACATATTGAAGAAACTTTTTTCTTTACATAATTGTGTCAAGTGCAGGAATCTACTTGTAGACAACAGCCAGGACTTGGATGCAAATGACAAATTTTATTGCCATTTCAAAAGTTACGAAGACAATTTTGGAAACTTGGTTATTTGCAGTGAAAATATTTGTTTATTTTTGAGGGATTGTGAAAATCAGATGGCTTCAGTTTTTGATGAACATTCTCACAAGAAAAACTGTGGTGAATTGTATGTAAACTTGTTGATGGCTGTCCCAAGTTTTCCCCCTGGATGTTGTGAAGAAACTAAGCTGCTGTTAATCAAGATATTTGTTAAAGTGAGACTCGTTTACCGGTTCAAATATTGGAATCAAGACTTAGTTTCTAACAACAAGAAAGCAAATAAGAAACTGAAGAAGTTGGCTCATTTGGGCTGCTGATTTCTTTGGTATGTATTTCGTTCACTTCTGTTGTTAGTCACTTAATTTTCCTTGCTTCTTTCGTGTGATGACATTATTTTGTCAGCACCTTGTGCACTGACAGATTGATTGAAAATTATTCAAATATTTGGTTTTTCTTGAAATGTAGTGTAATCAGCTCATTATAATGTTTTTAGCATATTTCTCCCACTATTTTGCAGTTGCTTGTCCCACTTAGAATAATATAAAGATGAAGGTCGTACTTGTGGCAACAGGCGAAAATGACAAACGCAGTAGGCCTACAGAACGATAAACGAGCTGTCGGTCGTTTTTGCATGTAGAGGTCCATGTCTGTGCTTCTTACATGTGAATTTGTGTGTTTATATTCTTTTGATATCAACGTGGTAAGCTGCAATTCTGTCCAATGTCACAAGTGTTTCTTCACGAATGTGTTGTAGCTTGCCACTCTATTCATGATTTTTGTCCTTACTTGCGCTTTTTTTAGAATCATTTTTAGAAACATATATGCCTTCTGGTACCACACAAACCCTTGGTGCCCAGAAAATAACTCAAATAATTTGGAAATTAAGTAGGAAATGGATGCAAACAAACATAATGCTTTCGACGCGTCTGACGTTCACCTTACCTGCCACTTGGAGCGCTAGTGTCGCTCCATCTGTCAAACGCCAACAACTTTTACAGCAGTGAGTGTCGCGACTGTTATATTAGACTGTGGTCTAGACTGTGGTTGTACAGAGGTTGCAGGGTAACGTGAAAGCTAAATGTAAATAGACGTGTACAAACGCAGTGACAGCAGCTGTATGGTATGCTCATCCTAGCGCTATTTCTTATTAAGCTGTAATCTCAAATATTTTCGATGTTATTGTGTGTTTCTTGGCGTAATGAAAGTCTGAACCAAGGAATGATAACAATTACGAAAGTCAAAAATACCGTCTAGTCATTTTAAAAAAAAATCTGATTAATTATGCATAAATCATGTGGATAGAAACGTGAAAGAGAGAGAAATTAAAGTGTTTCGTATTTTTATAAAAGCCAGTGGATTGTACATAATTCTTCTGGGCAGAAACGTTAAACTGAGAAATTAATATGGTTCCAAAGATAATTCTGAATGTTGCTAGAATTTTAATTTTGTCTTCATGATGTAGATCAGCACTGCGATTGCAGCGAACCAAGCGACCAGGAAGCGGCTGTTGAGTTGGGCGAGAACTTGTGAAAGCGAAAGCGAATCGTAATTGTTTGTATTGGTATACAGAATGTTTTTACACACGAGAGCGCCTATAGCGCTATGAACTGCAGCAACAACAAGAACAAGACACTACTTTCGTCTTTTTTTTTTAGGTTTCGAAACGACCCTAGGAAGTGTGAATCGTTGCATTAGAAAACAGTTTATTTACGATTTTCTTGTACCCTACAGATATTTACTAAAGGATGTGGTGTTCTCTAAAAAGAAAAAAAGCTAGTAAACTGCAGAGGACCTGATCTTTTGCAGAAAGGCGTCGTGTATCTAATGAAAAACGGGAAGTTTTCTTCATTAGACTTTCAGTCAAATCAGTGAATGTGAAACGTAGGAGACATGTATGGAACGCAGTACCTACATTATTTAACGTAGCAAATCAAGTACAATAGCTGTAGAAGAAGGAAAAACCACACAGACTCCCTCGAGAATGGGTGTGTATGTTGTCCTTAGCGTAAGCTAGTTTAAGTTAGATTAAGTAATGTGTAAGCCTAGGGACCGATGACTTCAGCAGTTTGGTCCTGCAGGAACTTACCACCAATAAAAATTTCCCAACACAGAAGAAACCAGTTCCACAATTGTTGCTGCATCTGAGCCACAAACGGCAAGGAACTTCAACAGATTCTCTTTCGAAACACAAGTAATTACATTTACAAAAATATTTATGTATTAGAAAATCGCGTGAAGTGTAAAACTGTGTTAAACATTAGGCTCCATGGCCGGCATAGTGGCCGAGCGGTTTTAGGCGCTACAGTCTGGAACCGCGCGACCGCTACGGTCGCTGGTTCGAATCCTGCCTCAGACATGGGTTTGTGTGATGTCCTTAGGTTAGTTAGGTTTGAGTAGTTCTAAGTTCTAGGAGACTGATGACCTCAGGAGTTAAGTCCTATAGCGCTCAGAGCCATTTGAACCATTAGGCTCCCTACAAAGTTGTTATGGTCAATGAAAGTGCCTCTCATAATAAGAACAGACAACAAAAGGAATATAGTCTTCTCATACATAAATATATGTTTACATTGTCTTACTTTCAGAGGAGTAATCTGCAATTATACACATATTCGAAAGTATTTCTTCACCATGAAGTTGTAGCTTATGTCACTGAATCAGGAAGATTCAGCTGTTTTTACATGTATTTCGTGATCATTCATATCTCTTCATAGTTTATTAATGCTTTGAACGAAAAACTGTAATAACTATTTCGCTAATTACCAAGAAAAATGATGAAAAACAAATTTAAATTTTACAGTTGCTTTCTCGCCATTTTGGGCGTTAGAGTCGCTTCAACTTTCAGACAGTAACAATCTTCACACCAGCGCGTGTCGCGACTGTATGTGTTAGACTGTGTGTGACATGTCTTTCGAAGACAGAAACCGAATTTTAGGAACCGTTTTTGCGTAAACAGAGAACGACAAGAGAACGATGATTTAACACAGTGTCACTTTATATGACAGTGGCGCTGTGTGCTGTTTCCTCCACATGCTCCTGTCAAAATTCAAGTGGTACCGTTTTCACTTATCGTTAAGGCGACCACACAAGTAACTGCATGCTTGACAAGAATACATACCCAAGGATGCTTAGACAAGCATGCACGAGCATTTCTAGAAGACATTTGCAGAAGCATTGGGACTGTAAAAGCTACCTGATGCTTGATCTAATTTCTATTGTGCATGCTTGTCCAAGCGTATTCCTGCTTGAGCCTGTGCATGAAGATTAGGGAGACTTGTGCAAGCATTTGTCAGTGATTTTATTTGATTGAATTTTTATTTGGTCCTGTTAAATTATATTGTGTACAGTGGCTGTACTGCAATGTAGGACAAGTCAAAGAATATTTAGTCAACTACAGCTTCTCTGTGTCCACTAAAAAGACTCAACAAAGTAGTTACAAAATAACTTCTTTTATTTTTATTTTTTTAAGGTCAAACACCATGAACTGAAAAATCTAACTCAATACAAAGAATAGTAATAAAAATAAAAAATAAAGAAGATTATCCATGCACTTTTCGCCACATCCATGAAGCATGTAGGCAAACATATTTCTGGTAGCTATGCACTTCAGTATATTTGTACAGTATCACCGGTGTGGACGATGTG
Source organism: Schistocerca americana (assembly GCF_021461395.2). Classification (NCBI taxonomy): domain Eukaryota; kingdom Metazoa; phylum Arthropoda; class Insecta; order Orthoptera; family Acrididae; genus Schistocerca; species Schistocerca americana. The sequence goes on along the minus strand of NC_060126.1, from coordinate 485,076,291 downwards.
GCCTATTATACACCATATTTATGTTTTGAAGATGCCATTATGGCTTTATCACATTGGGACATGGTGTAGAACAGGTACGCTTTACCTTATTTTATCTGTACATTTCCCAGTTTGTACGAGAGTATATCTTCATATGAAATACAGTATTCTTTTGAAAGTTAAACTGCTCACTAGTTGTATACTTTCTATATTGCAGATCTGAAGATGGAACATAACCTTGATTTTATTTTTTCTTAGCAATCTACTTAATTTAGAAGACACATATGGAAGAAAACAGGTGATTTACTAGTATAGTCGTCGTCAGTGTGTTGCTTCTTGTATTATAGCTGTGTATGGCCTTCCTTTTTTGGTGTGAAATGTGACCACTCTCTTTAAAATCGTTCTCCATGTGTTCTATTTCTGCATGGAGGTTTTCATCGTCTAATGCATTAAGGTACTAAGAACTAAAATTAACAGTCAGTGTGAATCAATTTATCAGTCCAAATCAATTAAGATTGTGAACAATAATATTGGAGTCGTTAACACTGACGTAGATGAAATCATGAAAGAAATAATTGTAAGGACTATGGAAATCGGTAATCTTGAGTAGGACCTTACAGAGGTACAGCAAAATAAATAGTTGTTTTGAGACAGAAGAAGAGAGGATTGAACAGAAACTGCAACAAACTGTTGATTTCGTTTTTTAAAATAAAGTAAGTGAAAAGGTAGAATTAATGCGAAAAGGCGATAGGAAAAAGGTTATGAATTTTCTAAGTTTAGTATCAGACATGGATACTAGAATGAAAAAATGGCTGAATACTTGTGATGAGAAAAAGAGGGAAGTGGGAACGTTAGCGACGACCACTCGCCAAGTAGTTACAAAAGTAACTGAACTAGAAAAGAGGTTAGCCGAAAAACAGCACTATGTACGTGCCATGTGCATAACACTGAAATCGTACCAAAGGTGGAGCATTTCCCAGTTTGTATGAGAGTATATCTTCATATGAAATACAGTATTCTTTTGAAAGTTAAACTGCTCACTAGTTGTATACTTTCTATATTGCAGATCTGAAGATGGAACATAACCTTGATTTTATTTTTTCTTAGCAATCTACTTAATTTAGAAGACACATATGGAAGAAAACAGGTGATTTACTAGTATAGTCGTCGTCAGTGTGTTGCTTCTTGTATTATAGCTGTGTATGGCCTTCCTTTTTTGGTGTGAAATGTGACCACTCTCTTTAAAATCGTTCTCCGTGTGCTCTATTTCTGCATGGAGGTTTTCATCGTCTAATGCATTAAGGTACTAAGAACTAAAATTAACAGTCAGTGTGAATCAATTTATCAGTCCGAATCAATTAAGATTGTGAACAATAATATTGGAGTCGTTAACACTGACATAGATGAAATCATGAAAGAAATAATTGTAAGGACTATGGAAATCGGTAATCTTGAGTAGGACCTTACAGAGGTACAGCCAAATAAGTAGTTGTTTTGAGACAGAAGAAGAGAGGATTGAACAGAAACTGCAACAAACTGTTGATTTCGTTTTTTAAAATAAAGTAAGTGAAAAGGTAGAATTAATGCGAAAAGGCGATAGGAAAAAGGTTATGAATTTTCTAAGTTTAGTATCAGACATGGATACTAGAATGAAAAAATGGCTGAATACTTGTGATGAGAAAAAGAGGGAAGTGGGAACGTTAGCGACGACCACTCGCCAAGTAGTTACAAAAGTAACTGAACTAGAAAAGAGGTTAGCCGAAAAACAGCACTATGTACGTGCCATGTGCATAACACTGAAATCGTACCAAAGGTGGAGCGTTTCGATCCTGTCAAAAAGCAGGATGGATTGCACACCACCGACTTTATTAAAAATTATGAAAGGATATTACCTAAATCATTGACTGGTAAGAGAAAAATTAACACTGTAATCTTCGTGCTAGGGGACGAGGCTAAGCGATGGAGCTTAAACTTCAATATTGTGAACATGAGCTTTCAAGAGTTTAAGAATGCGTTTTTGAAAGAATATTGGTCAGAGCATAAACAGGAAAGTGAATGGCGCGATTTCGTAGTGTCAAAACCCTACGACACGAACTCTCACTGCTCAATGAAAGAATTTAGTGAAATTTGGACCCGCAAATTAGAATATTTTCTTGATCGATGAATTCAATTGAAGATTTTCTGGGAGTTGTGGAAGAAGCTTCCAGACAATTCTGAGAGGTACATAGGCAGTAGTTACAGAACAACTACTGTACTCTTATAAAAGGTCGAAGATGAGGACAATTGGCGGAATAATGGCGAAAATTTTAAGTCGCGATAATAACAACAATTACCACAACAGCAACAACTATAGTAACAATAGTCAGCCATGGCAATAATGATAACCACCACCATGATAATGATAACTCACATCACTATAACAATAACATAGTGGGAACAACAATGGTAGAAATGACAGACACCAGTATCATGTGCATGTGGTACGTGGTTTTCAGCAAAATGATTGTAGGCAGAAACAAAATCAGCAATTGAGACAGCCGGGTAGAAACAGGCCTGTAGTAGTTAATCAGGGAAACCATTAACCGAGCCGGTTTGGGGCCCACTGGGCATTCAAAGACCTTTGCGGCCCAGAAAAAAGCCTAGGTAACGTCGCTATGATATATTTGGATGGATAAATCGGCTATGGGGAAAAGTGCAAGAAGACAGAGTGAGTAACGCACCTGCAGTAACAATAGCTGGGGGGGAGGGGTGAAACAGCCGTCGACAAAGCGATCACTGTCTGTAATAACGATGAAAATAGAGTACCGGTTAATGAGGAAGAGGTGACTGCTATTAAGACAAGAATGGTGGCACAGGCTCCAGTTCACTACGATTCGCCTGCAGAATTAAAGAAGCTGATATTGGATAAAACTTCAGATATCGCGCAGGGCAACACGGAACGCGAGGCGGTGTGGCTGAAGAATTATAGAGGATCATATGGGATGTGTGCTAATGGAAGAAAGGGCGTTATTTGACGCTTCTCAACCTGCTTTAAATTAGCGTTTATGAAGAAATGGAAAACTCTGTACCGAAGAGGCAGGTTTGTCCAAATGTTGTAGTAACTGAAGTGTTGAACCCCAATGTCGCTGGTCCTAAAGAAAACCAAGGCGAAAGTTCTGAAGGGGGGCAAGACGAGTTTGCCAATGACGATGAATGGGTATGGCTAATTGATGGCCATGTAGATTACAACATCTATGAGGTTAAAGTTGGCGTCATACAATCAGACTAGAATGGAATGGGTTCTTGAGCTCTGGAAAAGAATTAGAAGCAGAAACAGAGCACATTTCGCCAAGCACTTTGGAACATGACATCCATCTTTCCAAAGAAAATTTACCATACTTGACAGTTAGCGAATTATTCACAAGATTCGTTAATCGAAGAAATTGATAAAAAGGTTTCAGTGTTGGGATCAAAACAGCTTCAACAGCCGCAGAACAGGCGGATGGAAATTAAGAAAGTCGAAAAACAGTAAATGAAAAAAGCACCAGGTGAACCATTTTTGGTGTCAGAGCCAGATGAAATTTTCTGGAATGACCTTGATGTGAATGAGGACTGTTACAGGATAACAAATCCGAAGATGTACTGAAACTGTACTACTTTCAAGATATGGAAGGATGAAAGAAGATAGAGAGTATTTATAAAAATACGCATTATCATCTAAGCAAGGACAAATGCTTGAAAATTGTGAAGACCAAATATGATGAAAAGAAAAAAGACGGAGAACATTTGAGAAAGTATTACAGAATGAACAACAATATCCCGTACGCAAGAATGAAAATAGCGACACTTGGTAGGTGTGTTGGCCCACGAAGTAAATTATCGAAATAGTAGACTATTATCACATAGCCTATGGTCATTGCGGACTAAAGAAATGTACAGAGAAAATGGCTGATGGTGTTAATTTTAACAACGTGTTAAAGGGAATAACAGATAGGATAAAGACTTGCGATAAGTTTCTCAGGGTGAAAGTGACCCACTGCACAAATCATGACCATATGCAGAGCATAAGACCTGACAATGTAATAGAGTTAGTGTGTACGGACCTGTATGGCCATCTGACAAAAACCTTAGGTAATTTCACCTACATAATAGTAGTGGTGGAAGCATTTTCGAAGTTCATTAAGCTATATCTGATAAGAAAGGCTACAGCTAAAGCAGTTTATAACAAACTTGCAAATGATTACTTTGTGCGCACTGGCAAACCAAAAACGATTTTGTCCGGTAATGGAGCACATTTTAAATCCAAGTTATGGAATGAAGGAATGGAAAGCAATGGGGTTGAAGTGATACACATCTCAGCCTATTGCCCAGCCGGAAATCCAGCAGAACAATACATGTGCGAGCTGGGGCGAGTTTGCTGAATGTATTGTCACCACAATCACAGAGCGTGGGGCAAATAAATAAACGATTTTGAAAAGATTATAAATGCTTTGACGCACGAATCTACAGGATTCACTCCAGAGGAAATCCTATTAGACCGTAAGTCTAAGAGTTTGGTGGAAGAGAGAACTGATTTCCCTCCTCGAATTAGTATTGATACTGAGGTGAAGACAGAACGTTTACGAGAGGTAGTGAAAAAGAAAGCCGAGGCGTGAATATGGCGTCATGACGCCAAAACGCGGTTTGCTAAATTTGCAATTAAACGAAATTGATAATTCATTTATAATGGATCATTTAATAACGTCAGTATACCTCACACTAACACTTACTGTTTAGCTTTTCCTAATTCTGGCAAGCTGTTGGGTTTTCGTAACATTGTTGACTTGAAGTTGTATCAATCAAGAACTGATTAATCTGAGAAAGAATTTCCAGTGAAGACTTAATTACTGGTATAATTTTCAAAATTTATTCCAAATGTATTTTTTTAACCAGACTGACATCAACGAATTTGCAGAAAGTATAACGAGAAATTTAGCTTACAGAGTAGATGTTCTGAAAGCAACTGAAATGAAAGGAAAATCCAAGCCATGACTAATGAGTATAAATGTCACTGTGGTATAGGTATCCTTTGTAATTTTGTAAATAATGTTTTGTAAATAATGGACAGTGTTGAGATATCCACTGTGATAGAAACTTAAGGGCTCCTTAAGATTTTTTGGGAGTGAGTTTTCAAAGCATGTAAGGCAGGTGCACGTTGCGAAATTCCGCTGCACAAACAGAGAGAACAAGCTTGCCACTATGGCATGCACAACAATGCCATATCGAGACTGAGCCATTGTGGGATCAGGACACTGCGGTGTCCTTTGTAAATAGGGGTGTGGAATGTGGCGTTTTTCTTTTCAGTACAAGCAGTATAAAACTTTGTTGTAAGTATTATCAGGACGAAAAATATCCAGAGTAAACATCGTAACTAGTGAATTCTTATCTCGCTTCATACCGTTTTACTCATTTTTTGTATACCTCTGGCTTTGTCACTTACGTTTTCTTCCACAGCACTGACATGAAATTTTCATTTCAAGATGTAATTTTGTTGTTTAAAATATGTGATGGTATACTATGATGGTTTGAGTTGCAATGACAGTGTTGTCATGCTATTACATGGGCAGACATAATTAATGAGAAGTTTAATGAGTGGTTAACAAAATTTATGTACATATAACCAAATGCACACCTGCATTACCTTTTGTATATCTTCGGACATTCTCTTACTTTGTTTCCCTTCACGAAGAAACTCATGGAATGTGAGACCCATGTAGCACCAAAGATGCAGCTAAAATATCTTCTGCATTATGCAAAATTTTCGCCAATTAAATGTCCGTAGATAACTTGCACTGTACTTTTGATTCTGAAGCTGTAAGCTGTATACAGAAACTGCATTTAACATGTAATGGATGTAATAGTGTATTTATTTTTGACTGTATATAATTCATTTTAATTATAATGAAAATATTATGAACTGCTCCGTAACAGCCAAGGGAATTTTTTCGAAACGTATCGAGAGCAACAACAAAATGGTAGTGGCCGGCTGTTGTTTATCTTTGCTTATGGAGAGTCTCTGTCATGTTGCAAGCAGAAGGGAGGCAGAGCAGCTTGAGTCATGAAAGAGTGCGGAAGTGTTTGTTGGGCGCTCCCGCAGCTGCAGTGTGCAGCTATGCTCACGCCAATGTACATGCACCTCATTTGTTAACCCGTGATTATTGAGTGCACAGTAGGGGTGGACAGACAGAGGAAGCTGCAATTCCAGCTATTGACTGCCCCATAATTACACGTCGCTCTGGAGACGACTTGTGGTTCTCATCGAAGAGCAGCAGCAACAGTATTGGCATCTCAGCATTGTCGTCAGCTACATTTTTCATCATCTGCACAGATACAACATTGTAAGACTGTTAAGTGAAAAATTATATACTTACATTGGTATTGCTCAGCAACATTTCTTTCACAAAGTATGAATAACTTTAATAATAACTTGCAATAGTTAAATCTTGTAGGGCACCTGTGTTGTCAATGTCCTCAGACATTACTACAAAGTAGGGTCCCTTTCCTTTCCATGCAATCACTGAGTGTCATAAGAATATGACAATTGGTTAACTATTTACTGCCAGTTTTGTGTCTTTTCTAATTACTAAAGATACAGCAAAAATTAAGAGTGCACAATTTCATTTATTCTATGTTTAACTTAGCGAGTGACTTCTGCTGGCTTGGTATGTATTTTATTGTTGTTATTTTAAAAGTAAAATAAATTGCTCATTTTCTTAAAGTAAATTCAGTTCAGTCTTTCAATAATCAAAAGTAAATTGCGTGCCTCTCTCTAAATGTTGCATTGCGTTACACTGAGGATACTGAAAGGAATTTTTTGCACAACAGAGTGTAAGTTAACCCAATCACTCATTTAACCAGTAACTTTATTTAATTTTACTTTCAAAAATTTAGTATTTCATAATAAGTAACTGCAAACTCAGTGCTTTCTGATTCATTTATTTTCTCATGAACTGTTGCACTGAGGAAAAGCTTGACAGCCTTCTGTTGCCATGCCAGTGATTATTTGCTTAAATTTCTTTGCCATTACCTTTCTCAAGATTCTGGAGTTTCATTGTGTTAGTGGGCTTGGTCCTGGTTGGATCTATTAATGACCACTTAAAAACTAAAAAAAGTGGACATTTACAAAATTCCCTTTGAGTGTGGTGCTGCATATATAGACCACACGACACAAACTGTCGAGGAGCGTTGTACAGAATACGAAAGATACGCCCATCTTCGGAACACATAAAATCAGGAGTAGCACACATTGTATTTCTACGGGACACTCGATGAAATACAATAGAACAAAAATTTGAGCTGCAGTTTCCAGCTTTTGGTATTCAGTAATCAAAGAGTCGGTGCAAATAATCTTGCCGATAACCTTATAAATCGTAACAATGACTTTCAATTCGATAAAAATTGGAATCCTGTAATTAAAATTATCGAGTCACAACGGAATCGATGGGATCATTCGACACTCAATGATCAGATCATCTCTCACTTCCACCACTGAGGATAGCACACATAACTCGGCTCTCCTACATGTCACCACCTGACACATGCGCCGAAAGACGCCATCACATTTTGCATGCTAGAGATTCGCCATAAATACAGTGAATTGACATGGGCTCTTCAGCAGTTGTTTACTCACCTGAAGCTGGCTGGACGGCTCCGGACGGAAATATCACTGCAGAATTCAATGGGATCTGGCTGCACAGCCTAAAATTATTAGAAGAAGAAATAAGCTGCGGAAATTTCAAAAGTCACAGCTCAGATCTGTTGGGCTGTTTAGAGCAGTGTAGAATTCTAGTGTACTCCTTCAGAGCTGGAATACGTGCTCAGATTTATTATAATGTCACAATCCAACTGAGTCCCATTGGGCTATTTACAACAGTGCAGAATTCAAGTATCCAAGTATAACTCTGAGCATACTGGAACTAGATCTATGACTTCAGAAGCCAAGTTCTGGAATACTGACACTATGATGTCACAGAAAAAGGATGTTTGTGCAGGTTGTAATCTTACCCTCCCACATATCACCGTTATAGTTCTCATTCTTTGCACAAATTTTGAAAACTTCGAGTGGAGTAAGATTACAAAAGAAGAACTTTTTTTACTTATCTTGATTGTCCCCTTGTTGTTGCTGTTGCTGGCTCCAAATCTTGTTGTGTCTAGGAATACATTATTGCTGCTGAAAAGTTTGATTTAACAGATTCCTGCAGACTAAATATCAATGGAAGGTTTGCCTGTTACTATGATTTTCTTTTTTTTATCCCTTTCTTCTAAATCACACCAACTTTAAAATTTTCACTTTTATCACATCAGAAATTACTTTATTGTTTACAAGTTTAGAAAAACGTCTGCTTCCATCATCGGCATGCCCACTGCTACTTACGTTCTGCAGTACTCAAAATTTTCAAAGAGTTTACAAACTTTCTCGACAGAAGAAGAATCTTTACCAAATTATGTTATTATTTCATAAATAAATCCAGGAACAAATTTAATAAGTAGCAATAGATTGCGCATTTAATAATATGAATTTTAAGTATGCCAGATATTTTGTAATTTCATTTATTCTTAAAAGGAAAGTAATTTTAACTGTTAGTACATATGGATTGTAATACATTAATTTTTTTTATGCATGTTAGCCTGAAATGTAACACATTATATACAAAATCATATGAATTCTTTTAGTGAAAAAATCGACATAATTTTACCGTATGCAAGAATCGATAGTGTACATAGTATCAGTTATTTCTATTAAAAAGAAGGCAATGTTAGAGGAGGGTAACTCGCTATAAGGTCCAGGTCCAGGCCTGTCTGCTGACCTACTTGACATACCCCCCCCCCCCCCCCTCATGCTACTATTCATTTAGAGGTGTATGGCCACTGCTTCACCACACTCTAAATTTGGATCTCTTCACTTGTGTCTTTATTGAAACATACACAAGGAGAGACATGGCCTTCCAGGCACATCTCAGTGCTGCTGCCCCAACTTATTCCCCTAAGTTAAAGTACAAACTGTATGCTGTGTAGTAGAAGCACTTAAATCTTTGTTTAAGTACCTCGCTGGGGAGAGTTCCCTCTCAGTGATTGAGAAGTCAGCCACAATGCACCAGTTCTGTTCCCAGAATGTTGGGCAGAGCTGTCAGTCACCAGGGTCTCTGTGCTGTGTAAGACTAGAGTTGCACACTATCAAAAGTATGATTTGGAAGTTTCAGTACAGTACAGAAATGATGTAGTAAATGGTAGGATTAGGATTAGTGGCAATATAGATAGCATTGGTAGGGAAAGGTACATAAAAGAATGTGTGAGAGAGAAACTGAGATCCGACTACTTCTCTTTGAATTTTTTGTTTCTTTTGCACATAATTAGATCTGGATATCATTCAGTATTAGGCCACTGAGTGTTCGTATCCTTAAAAAATTGCATTTTATAAGTAGGTAACAGACTACAGTTTTGTGACTACACATATCAGATGGATAATAACAGACTAACCAATCAGATCTTCAACTTCTTAAAGTTCTACAAATCCAAACCCACACAGTTCACTGAAATTGATAAAGAAATGAAAAACACAGGAATTAGAATGACCGTAATAGATAACAGAATACTTTCTAGAGAAGCAACACAAAAGGCAGGATTTCAGGAAAGAAAGAGACTGCAAAAGGAAGAATGTGGACCCATCAAGAAAAGGAACGACACTCTTGAATGATGATGGAAGTCAGGGAGCAGTGGAAATTAAACACAAAGAAGCGAAACCAGATTTGGTTTATTGTACCCAGCAAAAGGGATGTTGTAATAAATAAATAATAAAAATTAGTTTATCTTTTAACTTCTGCACTTTAATCTAACCAAAACAATTACTTTTGATGCAAGTACAGTTCGCATATACAAATATAATAGAAGCTTTGTAATTATTGTTGTTTTTTTTCACTTATTCACGTTCTTCATTATTGTCAAAGGCAAGAACTTCCTCTTATTATTGATAAATGTGAAAGTTGTTTATAAATAATATGAACACATTTTATATAAGCTTGACAATGTATTTAAGCGATATTTGATAATGTGTATGGAATAGAGGAATGAGAAGGGAAGAGAAAGGGGGAAAGGATGAGTGAGAAGCTAGTGACTTAAATCCACATAAGGCATTTAGTGAAAGTAGAAAATTTGTACTGGACCAGGGCTTGAACCCAGATTTACCACTTCTGTCACTGATCCAAGTGACATCATCATAAGTCGGATGGTGCATTATCTGCAGATAGCCTACTACTATAAGCCGAAAGTAATCATATTTTTTATAAATGACTGTGTGATTGAGACTGTCTTTTATTAATTTTATGTAATAATGGTTGTTGGTGTTGTCTATATTTTTCTGCAGAAGACTTAACTTTGCCACCTTTTAATTTTGCTACATTCTTTACCAAATCTGATATTTTTCCCTACTTTTTGAAATGAAAATCTCACACACAAGATCTTTTATTTTTCTGCGTTTATTTACAAAAAAATTGTATCTCGCCCCAACAGTTCTATAACAACCGCCTTACAACAATGACTACTTTGCAAGAAGTGTGTAACACCTGCAGCTACTATTTAACAGCTGAAGAACAACTACTGAATTTCTTTGATGTGACAGTGGATCATATATAGAATCCGACAATATTTAGTGTTTTCACATTTACTGCAATTAATGTTTTATATAAACTACAATAAAGGAAGATTAGTCACATAATTTCACATTAGAGATGATAGCAGAACATACATAATTATTTAATTATTTTATATAATTACGTTGGTATTGCTCAGCAACCAAAGAAGAAGACTGGAACAACATGATTTTACGCTAGAAAGCCCACAAGAAGAGGATGAAACAAGTATGAATACAAAAGAAGACACATGCCCATCTCTAAGTACTTTACATAGTCCTAAGTGGCTCATTTACAAATTAAAAAATTGTATCAAATTATTTCCTTTTGAGGTTTGGTTATTACTCTTCATGCCATTGTGTAATAATCACTGTAAGATAAGCAAATGACCTAACGTATACACTATGTGATCAAAAGTATCTGGACACTCGCAAAACATACGTTTTTCATATTATGTGCATTGTGCTGGCATCCACTGCCAAGTACTCCGTATCAGTGAAGTCAGTAGTCATTAGACATCATTAGAGAGCAGAATGTAGTGCTCTACAGAATTCATGGACTTCGAACATGGTCAGGTGATTGGGTGTCACTTGTGTCATACGTCTGTACGAGAGATTTCCACACTCCTAAACATCCTAGGTCCACTGTTTCCGATGTGATAGTGAAGTGGAAACGTGAATGGACCCGTACAGCACAAAAGCGTACGGGCCGACCTCGTCTGTTGACTGACAGGGACTGCCGACAGTTGAAGAGGGTTGTAATGTGTACTAGGCAGACAGCTATCCAGGCATCACACAGAAATTCCAAACTGTATCAGGATCCACTGCAAGTATATGACAGTTAGGCCAGAGGTGAAAAAACGGATTTCATGGTCGAGCAGCTGCTCATAAGCCACACATCACGCCGGTAAATGCCAAACGACGCCTCGCTGGGTGTAACGAGCGTAAACATTGAACGATTGAACAGTGGAAAAACGTTGTGTGAAGTGACGAATCACGATACACAGTGTGGCGGTCCGATGGCAGAGAGTGGGTTTGACGAATGCCCGGTGAACGTCATCTGCCAGTGTGTGTAGTGCCAACAGTAAAATTCAGAGGCGGTGGTGTTATGGTGTGGTTGTGTTTTTCGTGGAGAGGGCTTGCTACCCGTTGTTGTTTTGCGTGGCACTATTACAGCACAGGCCTACACTGATGTTTTAAGCACCGTGTTGCTTTCCACTGTTGAAGAGCAATTCAGGGATGGCGATTGCATCTTTCAACACGATCGAGCACCTATTCATAGTGCACGGCCTATGGCAGAGTGCTTACACGACAATTACATCCCTGTAATGGACTGGCTGCACAGAGTCCTGACCTAAATCCTATAGAACACCTATGGGATGCTTTGGAACGCCGACGTCGTGCCAGACCTCACCAACCGACACCAATATCTCTCCTCAGTGTAGCACTCCTTGAAGAATGGGCTGCTATTTCCCAAGAAATCTTCCAGTACCTGATTGAACGTATGCTTGCGATAGTTGAAGCTGTCATCATGGCTAAGGGTGGGCCAACACCGTACTGAATTCCAGCATTACCGATGGAGGGTGCCACGAACTTGTGACTCAGTTTTAGCCAGATGTCCGGATACTTTTGATCAGAAAGTGTTTATTTGTCACGAAATTTTTGTTTGTCAACATGCTTAATGGTCAAATGTATTGCTTAGTTTGATAGACTTTTCTCTGTTTGTTACATTACATAGAGATCTATGGACTATGGGCATGCTAGAAAAGAATTTTTTGAGACTTGGTGCTATAGAGTGATGCTGAAAATTATATGGACTGATAAAGAATCGTCAAATGCTCCGCAGAATCAGTTAGGAAAGAGACATATGTAAAAGACTGACATGAAGACTGGGCAGAATAATACATCAGGGAATAAATTCCATGGTAACAGAGGGAGCCAAATAGGGTAAATACCATTGTGTAAGAGATTGAAATACACCCAAAAATTGATGAGGACATAGGTTGCAAACGGTATGCAGAGTTGAAGAGGGCTGCAACAGGCCAGTTAGGTTGATGGAAAAAACGTCGCACTATATACATCATGTCTCAGGAGGAATGGTCAATATTCAGAGAAATAACAGAAATGCCTTTTTGAAACAAAAAAACTTCATATGGACATATGTCGTGTTCTGGATAGTTTCTGGGACAGGACACATTTAATGTACATTTCTTTTGGGGGCAGTGATTTTAGAAGAGCGAATTACAGGACAGAATAACTAACATTTTTGGAACAATCGTTTGTTGAAGACTTTGCTAACGTTCCTTTGGCCATACACTTCGCACTGTACTTCCAGAATGACAGAGCCACCCCATATTTTACCAGACATATGAGTGAACATCTTAACTTATCCTAATCACTGGATTCTTCTTGGTAGTACAATCAACTGGCCACGAAGATCGTCAGACTTCATGATACTAGATTTCTGTTTTTGAGCTTGGAGGAAGTCAGAGGTGTAGAAACGAGAGGGGAATACCCGAGATCAACTGCTTGGTCGGTCCACCAACGCTACTGTCCTGATCAGTGGATGTACAGAGGCACTCAGACAAACAACACAAAATCTCCAAGAGGGCACACATGCACTGAAGTTGTCATAGGGATGTGCAAACATTTAAGCTGAACTGTACAACAACTGTAATGTGACATATACGAGACTTAAAATACTTATTATTCAATTTTTGTAATGTTAGTAACAGCTTCTCATATGTAAACCTGACAATGTATTGAATAGTACTGATACTAAATAAGAATGTACATGAAACATGTTCTATCTACAAAACCATTTGGAATATATGTCCATATGAAGTTTTCTGCTTCAAATGATCGTTCCTATCAAACCCTGGCTACTGATCGTTACTTCTAAGGCATGCTGTATAGTTCTTAACTTATAGGAGATTTCCTCTCAGCACATGCTTAAAATGTTATGACAAGCACACAGAAGAGACCAACGTTTTTAAATTCTTGGGATAACATCCTAATAATACATTCAGTATAAAGGTACATGTTCCAGAGATGCTGAAGAGAACAAGTTTTTACTTACATTGAGGATGTTGTTAGATGCAGGTGACAAAAATTTAAAAAAAGCTAGCAGATATAACTTTCTTTTGTTCCATAATGCCATAAGAAATCATCAAACCAAGGCAAATTTTTCTGAGTACAAAAGCATCTAATATGAATTATAGGTTGTGTGTACTCAGGAATGTCCAGCAGAAGGGGTTCAGTGAAATGGGTACACTAACTACTACTTCTCATTGAGACTATTTCGTAATGAAATCTGTCATCAATAAAATATCTCTTTTTTCAATCCACTATATCAGCTCATGGAGTCTGTAATACAAATATAAATTATCTACATAAAGATTAAAAGTCAATTACTTTGATTTGGATAGTTGTAAATTATTGACAAAGACATATTTTCAATAACTTCACAGCAGTCATACAAAATTGAGTTACTAATAATATTCAGTTTATGAGGAGCTAAAAGAATTTCTTTGTGGTCAAGTTCCACTGCTCCATCGATGAATTTGGTTGTAGAACCAAATGATGCCATGGTGAGTGTTCATTAGACACAAGCGTATCGTCAGGAGTGCCCCAGGGAAGTGTGATAGGACCACTATTATTCACTATATACATAAACTGTTTGGCAGACAGGGAGGGAAGAAATCTGCAGTTGTTTGCTGATGACACTGTGGTGAATGGTAAGATTTCTAAGGTGAGTGACTATAGGAGGATATAAGACGACTTACACAAAATTTTTAGCTGGAATGATGAATGGCAGCTAGCTCTAAATGTAGAAAAATGTAAGATAATGCGGATGAATAGGAAAAACAAACTCCTAACATTCAGATACAGTATTATAACGTCCTGCTTAACAGCAACATCGTTTACATGTCTGGGAATATCGTTGCAAATCGTTATGAAATGGAATAAGTATGTGAGGATTGTGGTAGGCAAGGTGAATAGCTGACTTTGGTTTATTGGGAGAATTCTAGGAAAGTATGGTTCATATGTACAGGAGGCCGTGTATAGGATGCTAGTGCGTCCTATTCTCGAATACTGATCGAGTGTTTGGGATCCATACCAGCTCGAATTGAAGGAAATAATAGAATCAATTCAGAGGGAGGCTGCTAGATTTGTTACTGGTAGGTTCGAGCAAAATGTGTGTTACAGACACGCTTTGGGAACTCAAATGGGAATCCCTGGAGGGAAAGGGACATTCCTTTTGAGGAACACTATTGACAAAATTTAGAGAACCCACATTTGAAGCTGACAGCAGAACGATTCTGCTGCCTCTAACATACGTTGCACATAAAGACCACAAAGATAAGATACAAGACATGAGGATTCATATGGAGGCGTGTAGACCGTCGTTTTTCCATCGCTCTATCTGTGAGTGGAACAGGAAAGGAAATGACTAGTAATGGTACAGGATATCTTCCACCACACTCTATGCACTGGATTGCAGAGTATCTGTGTAGATGTAGTTGTAGAGGTATGTTATCCTAATAGCACCAAATAACGAGAGTGTTATGTAAAATGTTGTTTATGCACATTTCAGTGCAGTAGTGTAATCAGTATAATTAAGTGTTGCAAAATGGGATTCTGTTTGAGATTGCATGAGTCAATAGTTAAACAATTCTTCCAGGAGTGCACCATTGAAACAAAAGCTAAGTAAGACTGTTCAGTTTATTTTTATTTTGTAATTTCTTACCTAACTTGCAAAATAGGTGTACCACTGACTTTTTCTCATTCACATCTGCTGTTTTGATGGGGAAACATCTTATGTTCCAATAAAAACAAAAGATGTTTAGTGTTTTTATCTCAGCAGATATCGTAGTTGTACAAAAATGCATTAGTCTTTGTTTCAGCATCTCCTGGTCGCTATTCAAAATTATCATCATCATCAGTAACAACAACATTATTATCTTTATCTTCTTTAGTGTCCTACCACTAGCAAGATCTGTTTGGAACATAAACCTCTCCCATCTTCCACCTTTATGTTGTGAATCTTCTTAGGCATCCTCTTCTCTTCATTTGCCAATAGCATTTCAGTCTTCTCTATTTTTTAGCATTAACTGTTCCACATGCAGAGTATTTCATTGGCTAGCATTACTGGTTGGTGTACAGTGCATTGCCATTTCAAATCCAACCACCAAAAATTATTGGTTATTTAGGTTTTACAATTTGTAGAAGGTTCTTGAAAGTTCTGACGTTTGTAAAGTTTCTATATTTTGAAATATTTTATGTTTGTATACTGATCTGCAGAACATTATAACCACCCACCTAACAGCTGGTATATCCACCTTTGGCACTGATAACAGTGGTGATGCATCATAGCATGGAAGCAATGAGGCCTTGGTAGGTCGCTGGAAGAAGTTGACACCACAAGTCATCTAATTCCCATAAATTCTGTGGATGATGGTGATGAGCTATGACGTCACCTTCAGTCATATCCAGATGTGTTCGATCGGCTTCAGATGTGGCGAGTTAAGGGGCCTACACCTCAGCTGGAACTCACCATTCTGTTCCTCAAATCACTCCATCACACTCATGGCCTTCAGACATGGCTCATTATCTTGTTGAAAAATGCCACTGTCGTCAGGAAACATGATTGTCATCAAGGGGTGTATGTGGACTGTAATCAGTATACGATACTCGCTGGTTGTCATGGTGTCTTGCACAAACTCCACTGGACTCATAGTGTCCAAGTGAATATTTCCCAGAATGTAATGGATTGCCACCAGCTTGTTCCTATCCCATAGTACAGGTGTCAAGGAGCTGCTCCCCTGGAAGATGGCAGATTCCTACCCTCCCGTTGAAGGTATTGGGATTCATCAGACCAAGCAATGCTCTGCCACTGCTCCAAGGTCCACTGCTGATGGGCACATGCCCATTTCAGTCGTAATTGCAGATGTCGTGGTGTTAACATTAGCACATGCATGGATCGTCGACTTGGAGAGCCATCTTTAAGAGTGTTTGGTGCACTGTGTGTGTTCAGACACACTTGTAATCTGCTCAGAATTAAAGTTTGATGTCAGTTCCACCACAGTTTTCCACCTGTCCTGTTCTACTAGTCTGTCCATCCTGATATTTGTAATGTGGGGTGGCTGCCCAACCTAATGACATCTGGACATGATTTCACCTCAGTTTCGCCTCATGTTGAAGACACTCACCACAACACTCCTCAAACACCTGACAAGCCGTACGTCCGAAATGCTCGTGCTGAGTCTTCAGGCCATCATACTCTACCCTTGGTCAAACTCAAATAGGTCGTGTGCCTTCCCCATTCCACACCCGGACAGCACGCTCACTGATGCTACATTCACTGCAATCATTCCTTGCCAGGTGAGACAGCTATTACCAGGACAATTTTATACCAATAGTACGTCAATGGTCATCATGTTCTGACTGATAAGTGTATATATAGCTGGAGTCTTCATCAAGGCAGGACGTTGGCATTTATAATAAATGTATTTCAGTATTAATGTTGTACTTCATTGGCGACCCTGCTTTCAGATTTGGACTTGATTCTGATTACCATGTGAGATTTCTTGGCAGACAGGCAGGTACTTCAAAACATTTACATTACTGTGGAGACAAAAGGGTTCCAAAACAGCAGTAAGTCAATTTTACATCAGCCACCCAACAATGTTTTCCAGAGACACTGGGCCCTTCAAGGATTTTATTGAATTGTGAAATGCAAGAGGCGGGATGACATGATGTGTTTGGTAAATGTGTACTTTTACCTGTATGGCACAGTCCAGCAGCGGTTCGAGAATGATGAAGAGAAGCTCCATAACTGCAATCAGCAGCAAGTTCATTTAGAAGAAAGACCAAAGGGCAGGCTCCAATGTCATGAGGAACTGGCATGGTCCTACACATGGAATGTTTTGGCCCTATGGCACATGATGAATTTGAACATGAAATAAGCTGACACTTGGTGAAAGGAGTTGCAGAAAACATGTCTCGAGCTCTTCTCATAAGGATGTCGTAACAATAGGAAAACTCATAAATTGGTGCCAACACATTAGGGAAATGCAACATAAAAGTGTTGTACGAAATAGTTACGACATATCCAACTGTAATAGCTATGGTAGTTACACAAGATCGCCAAGTGCTCACCTCCCTCATACACCAAACAGTAAGAGAAGAGATGCAGCATTTTATGGTGACCAAAATCGTCAGATGGGGAATGCAAGAGATAGCAGCCATAAATGAAGTCCTCATATGTTTTGAGGTGATAGAGAATGTTAAAGAAGAAGTGTATTGATCACCAGCATCAATCTCTCACCGGTGGAATTTGCCTGGAAGAATGGACTTGGCCATCTTGAACTAATGCTGCAGCCATCAAATGACAGCCCAGCACCTGACCACTAAATGTACAACCACAACGCCAATATGTTTCAACAGTGGACACCATGGACATGCTGTACGCTGCTGCAGAGAAAGAAGATGAGTTTCTGAAGACTACTACATTGCCACACTCAACGATGACATCCGATCTATTCACACCAGTCAATTGCAGACAATTTATAGCGATCTGTGGGGTGAAGCCCATCTAAGTACCTGCATAAGGTCACTTCCCAACGTGCTGTAATAGCCATTTCCTGCGACATACGGAGGTATCAGCCTCTCACCCAGCAAGTAAATTCAGGAAAACGATGCGAGGTGACTATCTATGAAAGTGAGGCAGACAAAGAAAAAAAGTTCTCTAAAGACAGCAGTCACCAAGTTGTCAGGAAATCTGACTGACATCATGATCGATGGCCAACATGTCCAGGAACTAGTTCCTAGTCAACTCAGTGACTTCTCTTTCTGTGATTTTGGATGCTTATTGCACCTAACTAAAGAAGACTACATTCCGATTGAGCTGAATGTCACAAATGGGGAAATAATTCCACCTGATAGGAAACCGTATTGCAAAAATAAATATTACTGAGAGAACACAGCCCTTAGAATTTGTTGTTTTATTAGAATATGGTCATAATGTTATTCCCAGATGGGGGACTTCTTGCAGTCATCACAAGCAGTCATAGACTGTGGAAGAGCAGAGCTCCGAATTGATGAAGTTATGTCAACAAGTATGGATAATAATATTTCTCTGGCTGGTTGTTCACCGCTGGAGATGTTGCTATCCGGCTGTCATCGACAAGACCATTTCCAGTCAACCACTTTAGTTATACCACAGGTGATCGACGAGAACCTTGGATAACTACTTTCTGTGAACAGCCGTAACTCATTCCTTAAGGTATGTGTTTAGGGACTGCCGAATGAGCTTAATGGCATAGTGAAGAATTGTACACTTCTACCACTACAGAAGATGCAAGCCTGACTGAGGAAAAACGTTGGAGATTGTTACCCATTTTGTGCCAGTTTTCGAATGCTTTCAGACCAGGATTGGAGAAGAGATAGACCAAGCAGCCCACCGTAAAACACCATATCAACATTGTGGATAACCACAAATTAGCCGGCATTCATATGAATTGTCAGTGGCTAAATGATGGATAATATTGGAAGACCTGGAGAAGATGCTGCAAGATGGCATCATTGAACCTTCTGATAGTTCTTGGTCCTCTCTTGTGGTTGTTTTGTAATAGATGGATGACAAATGGCGTTTCTGCATTGGCTACTGACAATGGAGCAATATCATGATTAACGATGTTTATCCATTGCCGTCCATTGTTGACACACTTAACTTCTTGAAAAGAACGAAGTATTTCTTAGCTATGGACGTGGAGGCAGACTATTGGCAAGTCAAGGTTGATGAGATGACCAGAAAAAATAGTACCTCCCTAACTTTTGATGGCCTCTATGAGTTAAAAGTTGAATTGTTTAACAACCATGTTGAAATATATCCAGACTACATGCCTCCCTCTGTATTCAAATGAGTGTCTCTTCATCATCGATAAAAGTCTTTGTGCATTTGGTGAATGACGATTCAATCACACATTTTTTGATTCCACCACATTTATGATGTGAAACGTTCTCTCAGTATGTGTTCATGCTGTCAGCAACTCATAAAGGTCTTATGTACCGAGGCACTTCCCTTGCAAGAACTACTGCAGCAAAATGCCAAATTTTCCTGAAACAAGGTGAAAGAAAGATCCCTCTTTGCCTTTAAGGAGGTGTCAACATCTTCTCCAGTCCTAGCATTGTATGACAAGAATGCATAAACAGAGCTTCACATCGATACTAACAGGTAAAGGGGTTGGTGCAGCTCTAGTATAAATTCAGGAAGGTATTGAAAAGTGTATAGCTTATGCTTACAGAGTACACTTCAAGTCCGATAGTAACTACTCTAGAACTGAGGAAAAGTTCCTTGCAGCTGGGCCATGGAAAACCATTCACCTTTGTCGTGAACCACAATTCTCTATGCTGGCTGACTAGCCTGAAGGAATTATTGGGTTGACTGGTGATATGGGCACTGAGTTTCAGTAATACAGTACCATAGTAGTACACAAAAGTGGACACAAACACAAGGATACTGACTACCTCTCAAGGACACCTGTGATGAAGCACAGCAGGATGGTAGAAATCACAGTCTTTGCTGCATGAAGTTACATTGACAAACTCAACAGAGGGACATCCAGCATTGATGAAAACCATAGAAGACTTGAAGAATGAGGAACCAACCAAATGGGAATTCCTGTTAATAAATGGAACATTGTAAAAAGAACTACAAACCAGTGGGGTGGAAATGGCTTCTTGTCATCCGAGCTCATCTGTGGCAAGTTATCCTGAAGATCTTCTATGACTCACAAAGTCTACACAGTATCAGACACAGGTATCACTAGCCACATCTCCAACAATGCACTAGACACTATGTGAGTCACTGTAATGAACGCCAGTGATGGAACAGTGTGCTGCAGTTACCTCCAGGGCGTCTTGAATCAATAACATCAGTAGCAACAACATTCCACTAAACTAGAATAAACTCTTGGGGAAGATCCATAAGTGCACAAACGAGAACTGATGGATAGTATTCTGCAGTATCTTGCTGCTACATTGTCACCACAGCTTTGGAAATTGCAAGGTCTCTTGCAGACGACGTCATTTTGAAGCAACCCTTGTGATGATCTGTGTTTGTGGAAAAGTTTTCAAGTTGACACTAGTATCAGAGGTAATTTCAAATTGTGACATCATCCACAGGATAATAACTGCTTGCCACATACAGACAAAAGGTCTCCCAGAATGCTTTGATAAGACATTGGTAGATATGTTCTCGATGTACATTGATGTCAAACAAAGAGAATGGGATACTGGTCGTTATGAAATTTGCATACAGCACAGTGAAGACAGACACTACAGACTTCATGCTATTCTTTCTGCTCCACGATCACAAGGCAGAAATGACAATGGATACGCTATTTCTGCTTCAGCTGAATGATACTTAGGATGACTATGTGAAACACTTCATCACCAAGACCTAAGAAGCAAGACAGTTGGTTTGTCTTATAGACCCTGGACTCCCAGGAGGAAGAAGACAAAGTGCTAAAATGCCAAGTACTGGCCAGTGAGATACAAGGAGAGAGACTTGGTATGGATTTTTATGCCAATGCAGGAAGTGGACTAACAGAAAAGATACTTAAGTGCTACAATGTGCAGTATAGTATCATTTGTCGGTTGCAGTCGAGGGTTATTGTATTGTATTATGTTGCATTGTATTTTATTTTATTGACCTAAGTAATCATAATATTGTATAGTTTGATATTGGACAAATCACCATACATTTTTACAAGTAATTTTTACAATTAAATTATTAGAATTTCAATTGTTCCATGAAAGTTTGTTCAATTTTTCAGGAAGGTAACAGACATCACATTGTTCATACACCAAGGAAAGATGCACTATCAGCCTGAGTGATCAATTGTTAAGAAAAGAGTTAACTTTTATTACCTTTTTCAAAAAAATCATTTACTGCATAAAAGTTTTGCTCCAAAAGCAATTCTTTAAATTTATATGTGAAAACTCTTAGTATTTCTATTTTTTTGTTATAATTTCAGCTGGTAAGTTATTATATGGCCATATCCCAACATGTAGGACACTCATATGGTAATAAGTTGTTCTGATCTGAATCATATATAGGCCAGACTGCTGTCTTGTATCATGGTTATGAATGTGTTCATTTAATATCAATAGGCTGTCTTTGCTTAATAGGTAGATTTTAACAGAAGATATATTACTATAAATGTAAACAGATGGCAGTGCCATATAGCCAAGTTTCTTGAAATGTTGCCTGCATAACATGTTATAGTTGTTTCTCCATCACAGTAAAGTTTATTATATTTGATGTAATATTTGGAGTTAAAAAAAGTTGAATAAAGACCAACTAATGAAAAATTTTTATTATGTCCTCTTAGTGGAATAATTGATAGTTTTTTCAGAATAGAAGTATTACACTCAGTACTACTTAACATTAAGAAAAATTATGTCAATAACTGAACCGAAAATAAGAATTCTAGGGAAGAAATTAAGAAACAAACATGCAAACTTTCACTGAATTCAGTTCAATGTGGAATTATAGAACCGGGCCAATGTGGAAAAACAACATTAGTGATTGATAGTTATATTTCAGAACGTTGAAGGTAAAACCAGAGAAAAAATAATCATTTTATCCTTATTCCAAAATTTTAGATCAAGGAAAATAACAAGAATTTGTAAAAACATGTGAAAAACTGAAGATGAAACTTATGAAAAATGTTTGTTTTATAGAAAAAAATTATGAAATTACTCCATTAGATCTGTGTGAAGATAAATCAATGATAGTTTTTAATGATTTCACTCTTTAAAATAAAACTATAGCTAAAGAATATTTTACTAGAGGAAGATAAAGAGGAATAGACTTTTAATTCAGAGAAACATATTCGATTATATTAAAACTATTAGTTAGATAAATTTTAATTTTATGTATAGTTTTAAACAAGATTATAAAAATTTGAACATATTTATCATAAATTTCTAGTAAATGCTGGAAAAAGATAATTCGATTTTATTACGATAGATGTGAAAAGAAAAACTACTGACGTTAAATGTAGGGGAAAGGGTAAGTATTTTTAAATGTTGCACCCAAACACTGAAAGTAAACATTAAATGTACACAATAAATATCAATATTCAACATACATTGAATATAAACGATAAATGTAGAAAAACAACTATCGTATTTTTTATTCTTAATAAATGTATGCAAAACACAATCCCAGAATTGTCAGATAAGCCAAACGATTTATAAAAATGTAAAAGAAAAATTGAAATAATAGTAAAAAATCAGAAAACAAAAAAGAAAAGGATATGAAAAGTTGAAAAACCATCAACCAGTAATTAATACAACTGGAAAAATTAACCAAAGAATTGAGGGATGAGGAGCAAAAGTTTTAAAAGCATCTGAAGAAGACAGAAAAGTTGGAAAGCATATCGGTTCACTATGCTCAATATGATTTAGATCAATTTAAAAATATTCCAACAACTAAACAATCTGAACTACCACAGTTCGACAGTACTTTAAGTGAAACAAAAGTAAATAGTTTGTAAGCAATATTTGAAAAAGAAAGAAAATTAAAAAACAAGATGTCAAAAAATAAATGTAAGTGAAAGAATGTTAGAAGTTGTTAATCATAGTGAAGACAATGTTTTTGTATTTCGACCTGTTGGACAATTTAAATTTGTTGGAAAATTACAAATAGAATACAATGGTCCATAAATTAGGATCTGGTGGATAATAAGTTGAAGGAATGGCTGGAATAATGAAACCTTTACTAAAAACAATTAACTATGAATGGTTTAAGTACAGGTTTTGATTCTTTTGATTTACAAAATTATGCAAGAATTTTATTCTAATCAAATGCTGTATATAATGAATGTAATCCAAATAAAATAAAATCAAGTAAAGTATATAAATATAATATTTGGATAACAACATTTGTTGAAGAATATTTTGCAAGTTTTTCAGAAATAAATATTTATGATGAATTTGAAAAAATTGGTGAAGATTTAGTAAAAATATTCACGATAACCAGTTGAATATATTTGGATGAATGAAATTAGAGATGTAATTGACAGTTTAGCAGTAATTCATGAGCAGGAATTGGCTGGAAATAAAAATTATCATAATGAAAAAGTTGAAATAATTCAAATGTTAACACACAAATTTAGTGATTTTGTGATCAATGACCCAAAAGAATTGCTTATTTTATCTGATTTTTGAAATAATTTTCCAAATACATTCTTGATAAAAGAAAAATTGTGGAAAAGGTTTACTTAAAAATTTTAATAGGAAATTAACATTTGAAATGCATTTACCTGGTTATAAGTATTGTGGCCCAGGAACAAAATTAGAAGAAAGGTTAGTTAGAAATGATGAATTAATAAATCCATTAGATGAAAAACGTAAAGACAAGTTTTTTATAGATATAAATAAGTTTTAGAAAAATACATTAAGCAAAAAGGAAATTATAGTTATTTGCAAAAGAAACAATGTATGCTAATGATTTTTCACTAGGAGAAAAAAATTGCTGCAACTGACAAAATGTATAAACTCCTGAAATCCAAGGAATAAAAATAGTTGTCAAAGCAACTTTTCTACCTATTACATTAAAAGATTGTGTGATCCAGTTGATGTAAGATAATTGTATTTGGTGAAATAATTTTATAGTTTTTTAACCTTTGTAAATGAAAAATGATAATCACAGTTACTCTTTGAAGTGCAAAAAGTTTACTGGTACACTTTACCTTCATAGATTAACAACGAAACATGGAAAACAAAGATATTAAGGAAATTCGAGAATTTGTATAACTAAAACAAGAAAATTCGTTAAAAAGTTCTGTCAGTGAAAATCAAAATGCTCGTGAACAAATTATTAAGGAATTACATAAAACAATTTGAAAAATTTTTAAACAAAAAACATATCTTTTGGAAAAGATGATTTATCGGAATCCAATTAAGTCGAAATGGATTCTGGAAATCTGAAAGGAATTTCGAAAATAAGTGAAGGATATAAATATTTATTAATTTCTTATGATTTTTTTTTCAAAATTTGCTTGGACATTTCCAATTAAAAATGAAACAAGTAAAAATATATTTCATTCTTTCGAAAAAAATAATTAAGTAGAGAAAAACCAAAAATTTGCAAACAGATCTACATCTACATCTACATCTACATCTACATCTACATTGATACTCCGCAAGCCACCCAACGGTGTGTGGCGGAGGGCACTTTACGTGCCACTGTCATTACCTCCCTTTCCTGTTCCAGTCGCGTATGGTTCGCAGGAAGAACGACTGTCTGAAAGCCTCCGTGCGCGCTCTAATCTCTCTAATTTTACATTCGTGATCTCCTCGGGAGGTATAAGTAGGGGGAAGCAATATATTCGATACCTCATCCAGAAACGCACCCTCTCGAAACCTGGCGAGCAAGTTACACCGCGATGCAGAGTGCCTCTCTTGCAGAGTCTGGCACTTGAGTTTATTAAACATCTCCGTAACGCTATCACGGTTACCAAATAACCCGGTAACGAAACGCGCCGCTCTTCTTTGGATCTTCTCAATCTCTTCCGTCAACCCGGCCTGGTACGGATCCCACACTGATGAGCAATACTCAAGTATAGGTCGAACGAGTGTTTTGTAAGCCACCTCCTTTGTTGATGGACTACATTTTCTAAGCACTCTCCCAATGAATCTCAACCTGGTACCCGCCTTACCAACAATTAATTTTATATGATCATTCCACTTCAAATCGTTCCGCACGCATACTCCCAGATATTTTACAGAAGTAACTGCTACCAGTGTTTGTTCCGCTATCATATAATCATACAATAAAGGATCCTTCTTTCTATGTATTCGCAATACATTACATTTACAGATAATGGTAAAGAATATTTTAATAAGGAATTTAAAGTCTTGGTGAATTAAGAACAACTGTTGTTGGACAATTTAGTAGAATATTGAAAAAAATGAGAAAGAAATTAGCTCTTCAAGGAAATTATGGAAAAGATTGACTTAGTTATAAATTAAATGGATGAATACAAGACACAAAACATTCAACAATAAAACTGTGACTGATAGATGTAAATAAAGAATTTGAAAAACTCTTATTGAAAAATGATTACATAACAAATTTGTTAGATAGTAAACTTAAATATACAATTGGTGATAAAGTAAGAAAAAGTAAACTTAAAGGAATTTTTCGAAAAGGGTATATGGCAGTTTGGCCAACAGAAATGTTTGATATTGGAGATATTACACACATAAAAAAAGTTTTGCATTACCTCGGTTCTGAGAGTTCCAGAAACTAAGAGAAAATTGGAATAGAGATCGATGTAAACACCATTTCTGCCCTTTTTGGTGCTCACATAAACCACACATTCCATGTTGTACCACCATATAGCGAGACCTTCAGAGGCAGTAATCCAGACTGCTGTACACACCGGCACCTCTAATACCCAGTATCACGTACTCTTGCATTGATGTTGAGAAGACTGGGTGTTTGTGTTGTCCTCATCATTTCATCATCATTCATGAGAGTGGCGATACTGGAATGAGCAAAGGTTGGGAATTTGTACAGGTGTTGATAACCGCGCCGTTGAGCACCCCACACACCAAATATTATCATCATCATCATCTTTCATTGATGCATGCCTGTGTTCGACATGGCGTACTATCCACAAATTCATCAAGTCACTGTTCATCTAGATTGTCCCATTCCTTAGCTGCAATTCGGACTAGATCCCTCAAAGTGGTTGGGGGGGAGGGTGACGTTGTCCATAAAGAGTCCTTTTCAATCTATACCAGGCATGTTCGATAGGATTCATGCCTGGAGAACATGTTGGCCACTCTAGTCGAGTGATGTCATTATCCCAAAGGAAGTCATTCACAAGATGTGCACCATGGAAAGCAAACTGTCATCCACGAGGACGAATGCCTCGCCAATATGTTGCCGATATGATTACTCCATTGGTTGGACGATGGCATTCATGTATCATAAAGCCATTATGGGACCTTCCATAACCACCAGCTGAACCCGCTGGACAGTGTGTCTAAGGCGTTCAACCTGACCAGTTTGTCTCCAAACATGCAAACACGTCTCCGATAACTGCCCAGTTGAAGGCACATGCGACACTCATCGGTGAAGAGAACGTGTTGCGAGTCCTTAGCAGTCCATTCGGTATGTTTTTGGGCCTATCTGTTCTGCGCTGCATGGTGTCATGGTTGCAAAGATGGACCTCGCTATTCATATCGGAATTGAAATTGCTCATCATGCAGCCCATTGCACATTGCACAGAGTTTGAGTCATAACGTGACGTCCTGTGGCTGCACAAAAAGCATTATTCATCATGGTGGCGTTGCTGTTGTGGTTCCTCCAAGACATAATCCATAGGCAGCGGTCATCCACTTCAGTAGTAGCTCTTAGGCGGCCTGACAGTTCCTGTCTCGCTGTATCTCCTCCATGTCTGAACAAAATCGCTTTGGTTGTGATCACTCGATGGAGTGCGTGAGACCGGAGTAGAGGGCGAGGTCAGAGAAGACCTCGACGATTGGAGCTGGAAGTCACTCGACTAAGTGAGTAAGTCTGACGTGGAGGGAGTGGTTGGAGCGTCGTGAGCCACGACAGTGAGTGGCGTGGTCGTGGCCTGAAGGGGGGTAGAAGCAGGCTCGACATGAGCAGGTTTAAGTCTGTTGAGAGAGACTGTAACAGCTGAATCTTTTATCTGTATGTCATAGGTGTTGGCTGAGCGCCAGAGGACTCGGTATGGGCCGGTGTATGGGGGTTGGAGGAGAGCACGGACAGTGTCATCTCGGAGCATGACATACTCGCAATTGTTCAGAGATTTCGGGAGGTGAACCTTAGGGCGGGAATGGCTGGCTGGCAGAGGGATTTGGAGGTTGATGAAGTGGCGTCTGACGCGGTGTACGAAGGAAGGTAAGTCAGACTGAGGGAGAGAAGTGGAAGAGCTCACAAGTTCGCCAGGGAGAACAATGTTCTGGCCGTATACCAACTCGGGTATTGTGCCTTTGAGGTCTTCCTTATAGATCGCACGAATGCCGAGTAGCACAAGGGAAAGGGCCTCTGTCCAAAGAGAGTCGTGGCATCGAAGAGCCGCCTTGAAAGTGCGGTGCCAGCGCTCAACTAGCCCATTACTTTGCGGGTGATATGCTGTGGTATGGATGCGCCGGATGCCGCAAATGTTACAAATCTCGTTGAACAGGGTCAACTCAAATTGTCTGCCCTGGTCAGTCGTGATGATAGCAGGACATCCGAAACGCTATACCCATGACTCGACGAAAGCTCGAGCTACAGTTTCTGCCGTGATATTGGGGAGGGGTACAGCCTTGACCCAGCGAGGTGTTCGGTCGATAGACGAGAGTGTCCATTGCCGGAAGTCCTTGTTGTCATTTCTCCACACAAACCTCTCTGCTACGAGGCAGGCGGATGCACGAACACCGGGGTGGGCTAAATTATGCAATACACTGAAGACAGCTCGACAGAGCGTGGTTGGGATGAGGGGGCGTAACGTGCCCGTACTGTCATCGCACCAGATCTCACCAGAAACGCCAGGGAAGGTGGTGCAGACGAAGTGTAGTGAAGAGGTAGAGTCTGAAATCAGGTTTCGTGTGTCCTTGTCAGCAGGTTGGAGGCTAGGCAGTTCAGAGAGGTCTAACAGCAAATGAACGGCGTCGACTCGTGAAAGGAAATCAGCAACTATATTGTCAGCACCCTTTATGTGTCTGACGATGGTGGTGAACTGAGATATGAAGTCCATGTATCTGAAACGGCGAGGAGGCGGGTCAGCTGGTGGGTTTGAAATGGCCGCAGCCAAGGGTTTGCGGTCTGTTAAAACATAGAAAGGGCGTCCCTCAACGTCGGTCTTAAAATGTTTGATCGCTTTGTAGACCATGAGCAACTCCCTGTCAAACGCGCAATATTCCCGTTGTGCATTGGTGAGCTTGTGCGAGAAGAACTGCAGAGGCGAAGTTTGGCCGTCGACTGTCTGGCTGAGGACAGCGCCTATGGTAATATCGCTCATGACTGTGGTGATGAAAAGCTGCACATTGGGATGACGATCCGCGATGGTGCAGGCCTTGCCAAGAAGATTTTTGAGGGCAATGAATGAGTCAGTCATAGTAGGGGTCCATGGAACAGGCCGAGATCCAGAAATCTTGGTGCCTGCCAAGGCGTCCGTCAGTGGAGCCTGAATCTCTGCAGCCCGAGATAGATGATGGCGATAATAATTAACCGTCCCCAGAAAGTGCCGGAGCTCTTTGAATGACGAAGGTCTGGGTAGGTTTGGTATTGTTTGTACTTTGCCAGGGGGCGCTGAAATGCCATCGGCAGAAATCCTAAAACCAAGAAAAGTGACAGCGGGTTGATGTAGCTGCAATTTGTCTTGGTTGGTCTTGATGCCTGCTGCTGAGAGAGTGTCCATAACAGTTTGCACATGTCGAATGTTGTCCTCGACGGAGGAGCTGAACACAAGAATGTCATCAAGATATGCAAAGCAGAATTTTAGTCCAAATAGCACTTCGTTGATGAAGCGTTGCCAGGTCTGGGTTGCGTTTTTCAGACCAAAGGGCATGAATCGAAATTGAAATAACCCGATTGGGATGGTGATTGCTGTCTTCTCGATGTCTTCAGGAGCCATGGGGATCTGGTCGTAGGCCTGTTTGCAATCAGTGACAGAGAACGTGGTCGCACCTGCAAGGGAACTGGTAAAGTCGGCAATGTTGGGTATGGGGTAGGTGTCCATAATTGTTCGTGCGTTCAGTCGACGGTAGTCTCCGCACATGCGCCAGGACCTGTCTTTATTGGGTGTCATATGAATGGGCATAGACCAGCTGCTGGCAGAGAGTTCAATGATGCTGGAGCTTAGAAGTTCAGAAATCTGCTTTTTAAGGTCGGAGAGGCGCTTGGGACAAAGTCGACATGGTTTACTGGAGATCAAGGGGCCTGGCGTGAGGCGATGCTTGTGAACCGTGCCATTGGTGACGACGGAAATGTTGCCGGCGGCACGGGAGGCCGTTTGTTTACAATGTGAGGCGGGCAGGGCAGGCGAGGCGAACTCATGGTGTTCGGAGCCACTCAGTGGATCCGATGGGAGCCGAGGTGGCGAAGTGTCCCAGGAGTCAACGTGACAAGATGGCCGCCGGCCCAAAGTGGCACCGTGTTTGGGTGAGCTCGGTAGAGCTTATGAAGCGTTAGTGAGTCCATTGTGGCGCGGCCTGTGGCAGCACGGTTGCTGGCGAAGCGCTAGGAGCGAGTGCACTGTTTGTGTTGTCAGTGGCGGTCGCACGGCGGCGCGGAGGAGCCGAAGTTGCATAGTTTGAGGTGCTGTCCGTGAGGGGAGGGGTAGGAGCTGTCAGTACAGGAACACGTGACGCTCGTCGCGCATGCGCACTCGTGTCCAGCCGAGTGTCAAATGTTGCCGTGTTAGGGGGGTGTAGTCCTGTGGAACTGTCAGTACACGTTATCGTAGTCTTGATAGCACAGTTGCGAGGGGTAGTGGGAGGTAAGCACACGGAGGCCCGATTGCTGGGACTACAAGCAGATTCGCCACACTTACTGACCTTGCTCTGTCCTTGGTGCAGTGTCTGTAATTCCTTTGTTGCGTCGGATAGCTGGAGCTGAGTTTCGTGGAGTCAGAGGGAGAGCTCTAAGTTTTCCTTGCGTAAGCGAGCGACGTTTTCAAGCTCGACAAGGCACTTGTGCATTGTTTCTTGTAACGTCGTCGACAGAGCCGAGCATGTATGGCTGAGGTGAGCGCGGACCGACGTGTCATGGGGGGTTTGCTCAATGGAGCACAGGGGAAGTGAGTTTTGGACGGGTGATGAAACACGGTGTTTCGCACTAGGTCCGGTGAAAGTTTGTGGTGTCGCAAGAAGTCAATGCCTAGTATAGGTTTCTCAATATTGCACACTAAAAAAGTCCACTCCAGTTTGCAGAGAGGGAGACGACGTGGGAGGTTGAACCCGAGCATTGTAGTTTAGTAGAATTCACAGCTTGCAGTGAAGTATGATGAGGGCAGATGTTCGACGACACTAAGGATGTAGGCAGCAGGGAAACATCAGCGCCTGTGTCCACTAGGAAAAAGTATCCCGACGAAATGTCTTTAATATAAAGTCATCTGTAATTATCCGATTGTTCCCGGACAGAATGGAGCACTGGGAGCTGCCTGTCAGGTTGTGCACAGGAGGTGGCACCCAGACCTACCTGCGATTTGCGTTTGGGAAGCAGCAGGGTGGTCTGCAGTTCCGTGCCGCCTCACCAAACCGTGTGTGGGTAGTGTGGCTGCATTTCCTGCGGAAAGTTCATTGCCAGAGGTGGTGGCTGAGGTTCAGTGGCCGCAGTCGGTTTGGTTGCAGGAGGGGGGCGTGACCGAGGGCGGAGCCAGTGACGTCATAGCTGTTTGTATACTGCATCCCGGAGCAAGCGGAACAGTCAGTACAGTGCGGCCCCAGCCGCGTCTGGCCGCAGGACGAGGAACCTGAACCTGAGACTTGCCAGGTAGGCAGTGGCTGGTGAAATAGAGCAGTGATGCATCATGTAGTTTGTCAGCAATTTTCATTCGTTGCTCGACAGCTTCGAAGGACCTCTGAGCCAGAGCAAAGCGAATGTGGGGAGGTAGTTTATCTGTCCAGATAGCGAGGAGAGATGTGTCAAGAGAGTAGATCGTCGCTGGGGCCCGTAGCCGTCTCCAAAGTTGTGAAGGTTTGTCGTTGCCTAATTGCTCGACGTGGAGCGCTTGCCGTATTGCTGTCTCAGTTGAGCATGCAACCCGACGTAGAACTGTCTTTTTGTCTAGAGTGTACCGGGTAGCTGAGTCCAGGGCATCGACCAGATCAGCAATCAAGTCCTCCTGGTCGTACAGGTGGGTGATACGGCACAGAAATCTGGTTGATTCGTCGAGTTTGAAATGGTCGAACACTTTGTCCACAATTTTGAACCAGGTTGTTGCCCTGTCGGGGTGGAACGGCGGCAGCGTCGGTAAGCGTTATAGAACGTTCGGAAGAACAGGGTGAGTTGAATATGTCGGGGCACTGCCTGAAACGAGCTATTATTACTGCAGTATTCCAGGAGAGTGTGTCTCCAGGGTATGTGGCAACGACAGCTGGTCGGGTGGCAGCATGAAGGTGACGCATTGTGGTTGAGAGTGATCCGTCGTGACACGGGTGAGACACCGCAATGTGTCAATTGCGGTTGCAGAAGTTAGACATGTTGCGGATGTGTTCGGATTGACGTGTCGTGGAAGACCGACACGGATGAGGCACCGAGATGTGGTGAGAATGGGAGCGGAAGCTCGACTGGAGCCGGCTCGGGGGCGACAGGTGAGAAAAAGTTCAAAGTCAGAAAACCCGTGCCAGTCCGCGGAAAACTCGACGTGCGATCAGAGTCGGAGCCAACTGTGTTGCAGGGAGGCTGCGGTTGTGCAGGCTGTCCAGAAGCACAGTGAGGTAAATGATGTCAAACGTTGAGCAGAATGTGTGAATGTTCACTGTTCATAGACACTTCACTCAAAACGGTGTGCGGATGAGGTGAATGTCGTGGCAAAAAACACTGAGGCATAGCAGTAGGACGGAGATGGAGGTCAGGCGCAGATAACAAGCCATTGTTCCTGTTTCAGGCCGAGGTATTGAAGCAGGAAGGCATGTGCTGATGCTGAACTGAGGCAGGCGCGGGCGTGGTCAGATCCTGAGGAGTTGGACCTGTGAACAATGCAGTTCTGGCTAAGTGACAGGAATCCACGTGGTACTGAATGGATTGCAGCGTGGTAAACCGTTGTCCTGGCAGTGGTAGGTTATCCAACGAAGCATTTGCAGAAATTGGCATTTATCCCACACTGCACGGGTATCTGTAAGAGGTAACTGCACCGTCGACGAGGGAGGGCACATGTGGAGGGAAGAAAGGCGTTTGATAGCTGGAGTCATGCACACTCGTAATCTCACTTATTGTTGCACACAGGAAAACGTCCAGCGAAATTGGTGTAATTGACGAGTGAAAGGCATTGTGTTGCAGTCCTGGCGGGTGTACATCGCCCGCAACATGATGCATGTCGATCACAAAATCTGGAGTTAGGCGTTGGGCCGAAGCCATTGTTCGAATGTTGTGTTGATGTAATACATGTGAAAATAACCGACGCAGCGACCGTGGACACAGTAAAACGGCGAAAACAGAAGACGTTACAACTCGGGGTCACCAGTGAGGTGGATGCTCGGGTAAGTTACGCCAAACACCACCTTATAATCAGGAGTTCATTTATTCATATCTTCACACAAGAAAGGCTTACACAGAACTGGATGGCGGAACTACACAAAGATAATGTTTTGCTCAGTTCAAAGATGATGCTCAGATCGATACTGATGCTCAGATCGTGGCCGCTAACTGGGTTGTCTATCTGCAGGTGTGAACTAATGCAATGTGACAATATGGAGGCAAGGGTTTACAATGAAACTTGAGGATATAAGAATTCTGTTATCCATTAGGAGGCTTCCCTTTACCAGTGCAAAATTGATAAATAGTAATAACATGCAGCAAATTCCAACTGATTCTCGGAAAACCTATCATGAGACACATACGTCCTGATGGTAATCAAACTGTTAATATGGTAAATGTCCATTAATCCACTGATTTCTGTGAGTAATCCAATGTACAGCCACATTCCACTGGTATTGTCAGTAAATGCCAACACCTAGTATTGTCCAGTCATCTCCAGATTTTTGTAATAAGTGAGATTTTGTTGCACATCTGCAATGGCATGCTCTTTTCCAGTAGCAATTTATAGTCTGACGTTATGGCAGCTGTTTTCACCATATACTCCAGTTTTCGTTTTTAGACTTTGTTCTCTGTTCCATTTCCAGTTTTCCTATGCATGGGTACATCACATTAACTGTACTTACAGGAAGACCCTTTCAATAGGGAACACTTGTACAGTTGACACAATGCTCCTTTTTCCTAAGACCTGTGGAGTAATGTTCTTTGTGGAAATGAATAATCTATATTTGATGGTATTGCAGACAATAATATCCCAAAGCTATACATACTGCAAAGCTGCATTCTATTTGTGACATTTGTGACGATTCCAATAGATGACCAAAGATATGTGATCATGTGTGTGTATTACAACAATCAACTTGTGTCTATTTTGTTTGCAGTGCTACTCTACACCTCTAAAACACCTTCTTAGTGAAAAAATTTAACAGCATATATTTATTTAAGTGTCAGCCTCAGTGTCTTTTTAATTTGAGATGTAACTCCCCTCCCCTCCCCTCCCCTATCCTCCCCTCCCCTCCCCTCTCCTCCCCTCTCCTCTCCCATCCCATCCAATCCTCCCCTCCTCTCCCCAACCCTCCCCTCCCCCCCTGCCCCAGTAGACAAATTGCGGAATGCAGCTAAATACAGCCCAGCTGCTGTTTTGTGGACTATCAGATAATTTACATCACATGAAAGTGATCGGCACTGAGGATAGCGAAGCACAAATTAAGAAAGTATTGTTCGTTAGCATTTAATACATTTAGACAGCCCTTTGAGTTGTTAAACTTGCACAGTATATTCCAAGGTTATAAATTGTAGCTTGTAGTCGTATAATACAGTGTTTTGTACCCAGGAAAGTTGTAAAAATTTCTAATAGATACATATAACCAAATTTATAAAATTGATAAAATGGTTTCCAATAGCTTCATTTACTCCAGGGCATGTGATTTGACATGTAAACTTGTTATATATCTTTACTTCATGATAGCAGGTGCTCCACATTAATTGGTCTTATCGTTGTTTACAATAACGTTACTGATTTCCTGGTGTCTTCTTTTCGAATGCAGTAGTTGTGGTTTGATGTTAGGTAATCACACTTCTTTATTTTGTTCAAAAACCTAGCAAAATCTTATTTTCACAACCATAAATAGTCTTCTATATGGAGCTATTACAATAGTCGAGGCAGCTGTGCATTATAACATCAATTTTATTGTCGAACAATTCCATTTCATGTGGTTTAACCAAAAGGGTATTATATTTTCTCAAAATGATTCCAGTGCATCCTTTCCAATAGCTATCCAATATGCCTTTTGCCACCATGCAAGAGAAGTGTAGTTTTGTCTTAGCATCATGTCTTTAGAATGTATCATCTATTCTGTATTAAATTATATATATATATGTGGTGTCAACTTTCTCTTATATCTAGTGCTCACAGCTTCTGCCACAATTTCTTATTATTTTTTCCACCGAATAATGTTTTTCCCTAAACATATCTATTAAATTGTGTAATACCACTGAAACAGGGATTATAAAGGACTCTAACATATGAGTGAAGGCAAAAAAATTATAACTGTTACCTAGCAGATTCTGATATTCCCCATGGTATACATTCTTTCCACCCTCAAGTCATTACTAGGCCAGAGAAGTGTACAAGATGCTTATGGAGTACTGTTTCCACGTCACAATGCGCTTGTTAACATATAATACAGATCTGTGTAATAGAGACCTGAATGTCTCTAAAATAGCACTCTGCAACGAATAAAATGTTTTTCTAACCCTCTAGGAGACGGTCTGTGTTGATAAATGGTGGTCTTGTTTGTGAGTTCTAGATTTTGGCTCTAACATCATGGTTCCATAATGCTGACTTTTTTTGGGAGGGGGGGGGGGATATGTTAAGATCACAGTGTAGTTGTAGCTGTTATGTCAAGAATTGGCTTGTCTAAATATTATCTGTCTTTATATAGAATGTTGATGTGTGGTGTCTAGCTTTAATAAAAACAGGTATATACTTTGGGTATACATAATTGTTTTCATAACCCCAATGTAAGATTGAAACTACTATTTCTTCCATATGGGAACAAGAGACATGTGGTAGCATAACATCTCTGATTGGGAGAAAGGAGGATTGCTTCCCCCTGAGGCAGTGGGGATTAGTAAGCTTGTATGCTCACAATGACTACACAAATTATGTATATTGTGCTTACCAACAAAAAGTGTGTAAGTCATACCTTCATGCTGTGTCACTATTCTGCAATCACACTGCCACTACTCTATATCCCAAAGGCATATCGGAAAAAATTGGAAGTAACACATTCCAGACAATCAACGATAAGATATTATAAACTATTTTCTTACTCTCTATAGTTTCAATTAACTGGCTGTAAGGTATATGCAGATTGTTATTTCAGAATCCAATAAAGATGATATAAGTATTACACAAAAATGTTGTAGTAATGCAGGACAAATAAATTTTATACAATTCCGAACACACTGTTCACTTCAATACCATGAAATATAGATATTACCAAATTAGGGTCAGCTCCTACAAACAATATTATTCTACAGGTCTTAGGAAAAAGAACCACTCTGTCAAAGGCATGTAAACCATTCCCTATTTAAGATAAGTGTAAACACATATGTAACTGAACTATTCAGTAGCATTTGAAAAATACACAGTGCTCACATATTGCCATTACTGGGGCAACAGCAGCCTGTATACATGCAATGGTACTACTGTGATGCACAGTCAATATACATTAGTTTATATGATGAGAGACATAAGTAGAGAGTTACAATTAGGTGATCATCTTACATAATTCCATGATATATATACCTTCCTGACTAAAGAGTGTGGCTTTAATCCATAGTTTATAATTATATGGTGGTGCTAGGCATAGCAGGTTCCTCATGGTAAGACATAAGTAAGATTTTACAGATTTCTTACCACAAATGAAAAATTCATTTGATTTTTGTACCAGAGTATTCAATATTATTTCCACATCTAATCTGTCCATATTAGTTTATCAAAAAACTCACCTTAGTTAAGTTAAAACCTATCTGAATACCATCCATATTTTGTAGTGATCGCCATGCTAGGATAACTTATGTTATAGCTGATTGGCATTCCTTTGCTTTCCACTTCGCTTGTTCAAAATGATGCCTGAGTGAGACATCATGTTTGCTTAAGAGTGACATGTTGTGTTAAAAAGACACCCAGGATGATACTTTAATAGGTATAATTCATTAAAATTCATCCCTAAGTTGGTGTTTTGTGGTGTAGAGTAACACTGTGAGTACAAAAGACTCATGTATGTTCCATGTCTTATTGATGTTAAGAAATGCTGTCATATACATCTTCTGGACTAAAGAATATGTTATTGAACTTCTATATACAAGATTAACATATAAGATTAACATATGAGATTAACATATAAGATTAACATATAAGATTAAAAAATT
This sequence comes from Schistocerca americana, assembly GCF_021461395.2. Taxonomy (NCBI): domain Eukaryota; kingdom Metazoa; phylum Arthropoda; class Insecta; order Orthoptera; family Acrididae; genus Schistocerca; species Schistocerca americana. The sequence goes on along the minus strand of NC_060126.1, from coordinate 485,039,434 downwards.
TCCTCCATATTCCATAAAAGGGTAACACAGACAGCCAACTATTAAGATGTCAGAAAAATGTGTAGAACAAAAATATTTCTCTATGAGTCAGACTTGAAATCAGTAATTTTGTACTAAAATCAAGGACTTTTGAGACAAAATTGATATGTATAACAGATTTCTAATAGTAATCCCAGTTACAGAATTCTGACTGTTTATACCACAAGTCTCCACAAAGGAACAAAATTGTGGAAAGTTACTCTGCTGATAATAAAATCTAGGTTTGAAAAGCTAAAGGATATGTCGTAGTATATTACACCAAATGCAAATTACAATTGGGTCACTGAATGTTGTATGAAGAGTACAAAGCAGTGATAAATGTATGATTAAAAAAATTAATCAGTATCAACGTCTTTCTTTAAAAACTGAAGTTATTGCTTTTCATTAGCAAACGAAATAGTGATAGAGTGACAATCCTCTGTAAATAATAAAATGAGAAATGGTTTACATCATTTCTTATATCTACTGTGGAAAAGACATTACTACAGAACACATTTTAAATGTGTGCTACATAGACCATTGATCTATGACCCCAAATCTCCACACAGCATGCCGGCTCCCATAAGATTCAAGTAATTAAATCACCAGTCACACTTATCAATTGTAGGTTGACACTATATAACATGCATCAAATTGAGCAAACTGGGAAGCTGCAACAGGTGGCTAACTAATCTCTTAAGTGCAGAAGAGAGCACAGCAGAGGGGAGGGGGTGGGAGGGCAGGAGAGGGGAGAGGAGGGAGGGGAGGTGCGGGGAGAGGAGAGGAGGGGAGGGAAGGGGAGGGGATGGGATTTGGATAACCCATATCAGAACTTAACCCCGGCACATTGCCCCCCATTCACGTTCACAGCATGTGTTACACAGGGCGAGGTGCTCATGACATTGGCAGTTGTCTGGATGAGACATGATCTTTGTTTATGACATCTCCAATTAAAAAGTCATTGAGGCTGATGCTTTAATAAATATCCACTGCTAAATTTCTTCACTAAGTAAGTGTTTTAGAGGTGTAGATTAGCACTGCAAACAAAATAGACACAAGTTGATTGTTGTAATACACACACATGATCACAGATCTTTGGTCATCTATTGGAATCATCACAAATGTCACAAATAGAATGCAGGTTTGCAGTATGTATAGCTTTGGGATATTATTCTCTACAATACCATCAAATATAGATTATTCATTTCCACAAAGAACATTACTCCACAGGTCTTAGGAAGAAGGAGCATTGTGTCAAATGGACTTCAACAGAGAACAAAGTCTAAAAATGAAATTGGGGTAAATGGTGAAAACAACTGTGATAAACTATAACCTGCTACTGGGAAAAGAGCATGCTATTGCAGATGTGCAACCAAATCTCACTTATTACTTTAAACACAATGTATGGAAAAATCTGGAGATGACTGGACAATGCTAGGTACTGGCAATTACTTACAATACCAGTGGAATGTGACTATACATTGGATTACTCACAGAAATCAGTGGATTCATGGACATTTACTATATTAACAGTGTGACTAATGTCAGGTTGTGTGTGTCCCATGATAGGTTTTCAGAGAACCATTTGGAACTTACTGCATGTTATTACTATTTATCAGTTTTCCACTGGCAAGGGGAAGTCTGCTAATGGTTAGCAGAATTCTTATGTCCTCGAGTTTCATAGTTGACCCTTGACTCCATACTGTCACATTGCATTAGTTCACACCTGCAGGTAGGCAACCCAGTTAGCAGATTTTCAAAACGGGCCGCCTTTCCACCTCCCCAAACACACTGTGTCAGTGACCTGCACCCACATATTGACACCTGAAACAATGCCCATATTGAGCACCTGTAGTGTGAGTTACAAACATGGAAAGATCCTCTGTCCACTGATATGTGTCTGTTTTCAGAATGTCTTGAATTTTTTCTGCAGTTGTCATCTGAAACCTGTGAAGTACTTATGAATAATCCTTATATTGTTACTTCTGCCTGAGACGTTAGTTACATTATCATAAATTAATGTTTTTGAAATAAAACTGGTAGTCAAAGGATTAAAAAGGATGGTTACATTCTATCTAAAGAGGACTGGAGGTAGAGCACCTAAATGTGGGAGCTCTTTGATGCTGGCTGCAGATGCTGCATTTGTCTATTAGAAGATAGCAATGCCAAAAGGCTGTAGCAAATTGAAGAGAATGGATGATTGGTATAATAATAATAATAATAATAATTTTATTGTCATTCAGCCATTACACCAATAGACAACGTCATATACATACTAAAATACAATTAATAGTTTGAAAGAAACAACAAGTTTGTTGTTAACATTATAGTATTATATTACAGTTGATAATGGATGATTGGTATAATAATAATAATAATAATAATAATAATTTTATTGTCTTTCGGCCATTACAGCAATAGACAACGTCATATACATACTAAAATACAATTAACAGTTTGAAAGAAACAACAAGTTTGTTGTTAACATTATAGTATTCTATTACAGTTGATAAATTCTCTTATGTCATAGAATGGGTGGAGGACTAGCCAGTCATGAATTGTTTGTTTGAATAATTGTTCAGGTAATTCTTGAACAGATTGAGGAAGATTATTAAATAATTTGTACCCCATGCTTTCGTAGCTATTGAGTGACTTTGACAATCTGTGGTAAGGAATGTAGAGGCACCTATTCCTTCTTGTATTGTGGCTACGTACATTTTCTCTGGTTTTTGTTTCTGGTAATTTCTTCTTTGTATAAATTAGAACATAGTATATGTACAAGTTTATAACAGTCATGATTTTCTGTTCACAGAACAATGGTTTACAGCGTGCCTTATATGCAGAACCAGTAATTATCCTAATAGCTTTTTTTGCAGTATTAATATGTCATGTACACAGCTAGAGTTCCCCCACAAAATAATTCCATATGTTATTATACTTTGAAAGAATGAAAAATAGGATGTTCTAACATATTTTTCAGGAACACAATCCATAAGTCACCTTAACAGGTAAATAACTCTTGATAATTTACCACTAATATATTGTACATGTTGACCCCAAGATAATTTATCATCAATGTATACCCCCAAAAATTTGACATAACTTGGATCATCTGACAGAAGCTTGTCTCTAAGACTACAGACCATATGCTGTGTTTTGTTTTCATTCAGCAGGAATCCATTTGCCTTGAACCAATAGGATGCTTGGTCAATTGTCTTTGCTGCACAAGTTTTAAGGCTATTGAAATCCTCACTAGCATGAAGAAATGTTGTATCATCTGCATACAACACAGTGGTGGACTTGATAATTGACGGCAGATCATTTATCATTATCAGGAACAAAAAGGGGCCCAACACAGATCCCTGCGGAACACCTACCTTGACTTGTTCTATACTCGACATTGCTCCCCCTACACAAACAACTTGCTTACGATTCTGAAGATATGATTTTATTAATTTAAGGCTGTTATGTCTAATGCCATAGAATTCCAGTTTTTCTAGGAGTGGCTTATGCTTTACACAGTCAAAAGCTTTGCTTAGATCACAAAATGTGAGTTGAGCATAGCCCTTATCCTCAAACACATGATGTAAGTATTTGACTACAAAGCCTATAGCATCCACAGTAGACAACTTTTTCCTAAAACCATACTGAGATTCACTAATTATTCCTAACTTTTCAAAATAGACAGATAGCTGTTGGTAAATTACACATTCCAGTATTTTAGAAAAAGCTGGGACTATGGAGATTGGTCTGTAACTGGAAGGTGAGTCCATATCTCTCTTTTTATATATTGGAATTACCCTAGCCACTTTGAGTTCTTTGGGAAAAATCCTTCGGATATGCATTTATTTATACAGAATGTTAAGGGGTACACAATATAGTCTATTACTTTCTTTAGTAAATTACAGGATATGTCATATATATCTACACCATCTGAAGATTTCATCTGTTTTACAATGCTTAGGACATGACTAGGTGAGACCTGGGAGAACATAAACGTACCTGTGTCTGTTGGTGTTCTGCAAACATTTTTAGAAAGTAACTCTGATGAACTGATATCAGGTTTGATTATAGTATTTCCTACATTTTCAACACATTTAATGAAGAAATCATTGAAATTTTGGGGACTTATATTAATTTTTTTGCTTCTTACATCCTTAGCAACACCATTTATTAATTTCCTTGCAGCTTTGCACTTATTTGTGGAATTATCAATGGTATTGAAATTATGTGCTTTTTTGGCTTCCACGATGGCTTTTTTATACTCATTCCTGCATTTTATATAGGCTAATCTGGCATGCTCTGTTTTCTGATTGCTACATATATTGTGCAACACCATAACTTGGTTTTTCATATTTGATAATTGTTTAGTGAACCATGAATTTTGTCTGTTTGTAGCCCCGTTTGTAAAGCCTTTGTCAGTTAATTTGCATTTCTTTATGGGGATGTTGTCATTAAATTGTGTCAGAAATGTTTTAAAAATCTCTGAAATAATAGTTTCCCTGACAAATCAGCACTAAGACTATAACTTGTGTCACCATGACATTGGTTGAACCAGTCTCTCTCAGCAAGGGACTTACAGAGCTGAACAATTTTGTCATCTGTGGCAGGTCTGGTGATTATAACTTTTGGGACAGGCTTAGGAATATTACTATTATCAATACAGAACCTACTTGTATAGTTTAAAGATACAGAGTCATGATCAGAAAATGGAAACGCTGTAACAGCACATGATTCTTCTGTAGTTTTAAAGTTGACAAAAATATTGTCAAGACATGCTTTATCTCTTGTGGGCCTGTTATTGATTGAGTGCAAATTGCACTGTCTTAGAAGGATTTTCAACTCAGTCACAGTACGTTTATGTGTTGTTATATCAAAATCTGCATTCAGATCTCCACCAATTACTATGTCATAATGCAACCATCTGGTCCCTCTTAGTACATTTAACAGCATGTCCAGTTTTTCTAGAAATACATTGATGATACCCTTAGGTGACATGTAAAGGGAGACTATTACTAACTTAAGACTGTCCATAACTATACCAGTGGCTTCAAAGTTCTGTTCCTAACATAAATAATCTAGGTACAACTTAACAACGGAGCAGCTGAATGACTGATTAATATATATTGCCACATCACCTCTTATATGCAGTTTTCTACAGTAACTATTTGCTACATTATAGTTATCAAGTTTGACAACTGGAAGTACACTCTCAGTACCCCAATGTTCACTCAGACAGAAAATATCAAATTTGTTATCTCGTCCAAAACTGTTTACAATAAATTCTTTATCTATTAGTCCTTGAACATTCAGATAGCACATTTTAAGATCATAATTGTTGTTTATTTTAGATTGAACATTTTAGTGAGGTGTTATGAAATTTGTTACACTACTTATCTCGTGGGCTTCTTCATCTTGCTGCCTTCCACTAAAAAATCATTTAGATGGACAGGAGGTGCTGTTTTCCATCTACTCGTAACACTTGATGCTGCTTCTCCTGCTGCAATTCTCATTTCTCCTTTTAGAGGCACTATAGTTACTGTTGCTGGTGAAACTTCTGCTGTTGCTGCTACTGTTACTTCCTTTTTCACTGCTGCTACTGATAAGGACCTGGATGCAGGTAAATGTAATTATTTCACATAAATAAGTGAAAAGCTCCATTACTGTTTAATTGCGCTATTGGTGGGAACAGCTACAGCCCTGTAATATCAAGGAATAATAGTGCAGACCACTCCAAAGTAGAATGATTGCATCAGGAAACGGAATTCATCAACAAAAAGAATGGTCCCTCTGTATATGTGGAGATTCTGTGAAGAATAAACATTTTTAAGACTACATTTATCAAGGTGATATGGGTCCAGCACCTGTTGTGATAATATGGATAGCCAGTGGCTATACAACACCGTCATTCTGGTTTGTATAGCTGGTAACTGAATAGCTGGCTTTACACGTATGATACACTGAGGTTTCTGCGAGATTACCTTTGAACAATATACCCTAATGTACCCTGACATAAAGAGTGAGATGTGGGAGTGACCTGTCATTTGCCTTCCCATGTCCATTTCTGGACAGAATATTAGGCAATCCATTAAGTTGGGGGAAGACGTAACTTATTGTATAATAAGTCATAAAATATATGATGGGAATTTTGCAATTTATTGACACAGTCTGCATCTGAGTTGTACATTTGGTCTGAGTATTATGGAATTTATAATCAAGCAGAGCAACAGAATTCAGGGAGGAGGGAGACAGTCATGTTTGACATTGCTATGAGAGGAGACAATGTATGACAGCAGGAGAAATTAGGTCACTAGAAGTGGGCAGAAATTGGCATAGGAATACTTCAGTATGCAGTTTAAGGAGAGAAGACTCTTGGCAACAACAGAATGCACTTTTCCCTGCACGTAAAAGGGAGCAAGGGATTGACTCAAAATAGTCCAGCAATAAACATATTATTTGGATATGATAAAAATTCTCACAAAATTTGCTAGTTGCTGATGGTACTAATAAAAGTATTTTGAATGTGGATGTTATGAAAAGTGACATATCTGCCATGACAGACAGAAAATATGAGTAATGTTCTCTTATTTGAAGAAGATTGTGATGGAAGTGAAGGCAGTCCAGCCTCATTGGAGCACTAAGCTGAATTGGTAGTTTATCTGATGTTGCAAAGTAAAACCATATACAGTCATATAGGAAGTGACTCTGATTGGTGCACAAAAGTTTTATTTTGAATGGTTACGATAACTACAAAGTTAGATGTGGTTAGCACACATGAACAGAGCTTACGTCGTTTCACTGTGTCATGTCCCTCAGCTGTACTGGTATGCAGGGCTGTGTATATTCTCAGTATTGTGGTAGATAATTGCAGATGGCCTTATGGACACGATTGAGTGGGGAATCTTAATAGTCATGGAGAAACTTAATGCAAATGGTTTTATACACAAATTCCCATGTGGCAGCGTATTTTGTACAGGTATCACTGAATGTGTGGGTCTAATATTCAGCTGTTGAGTTATCCTCCACTAATGACACTAGTTTGTAGGGTGTACAGTGGGGAGATAACTACACAGTATTAGGAGCTCCTGTGAAGGCTCCTTGAATTCTGGTGTGACTCATATACATCTTTGATTTTTAATACGATACTTACGTATGCTGGAGGATGCAGGGCCCAAACAATATAGATTTTTACCAAACACATTGGGTACTTATTTGCTGGCCAGCTAACCTGTTCCCTGTCTTATAATTAAATTCAAACTGCATACACATGCTACCAGCAGGGCACAATGTGGGAACTCGTGCAATGAACGAGTGGCAGGAGAGTTTTTCAGGCTCTAGCATCACAGATGTGTGGACTTGCAGAAACATGCTGATGGTTTGACTTTACAGCATGATTGCAGTCACCTGTAGCTCAAACTGCTGCTGGTGTGGAGAGTTCTTCTGTGTAGAGACGTGTGTTGTTCTTTCCACATAACTTGAGAAATCGATGCAATATTAAGAGACAGATGGCTAGGTTACAAGGATGTTCGACTGTTGTGCTGGCCAGGTTCTCCAGATTCCTGACTCATTGGAAATATCTGGTTCTTATAACCTTTAAGCACCAATAATTGCATGGATATTCAAACACACTCACTTAGAAACAATAACTCGTTACATGATAACAACTCATTATCTCTTATTCGACTGCCGTGCCGTGACATGCGCGCCGGCGCCGTTCGTAGCTAGGTGGCGCTCCCGCGCTCAGCTGAGTTGCAGAGCGCCTCTATCGCCGTTTGCGCATACTGTCATGGCGGCACTGTTAAATGTTGTGGTACTGTCACAACACTTTTCCCCCTTGAAAAAAAAAAAAAAAAAAAAAAAAAACACTCACTTCCTTGGAGACATGGACAGTGCGGAGACATCCATGGCCTCTTGTGAGGCCTCGAGAAGTTCCCGCAGAGAGACGTATGGTCGAAAATGTCCAGGATGGAAGCTCGTACGAGGAACGTGCCTCTGGACGAGATGATGGGTGAAAACTCCGGAGCAGCATCCATAGGTGTCGTGGACCTGGGGGTGTGCTCCAGCGAGATGGGTCCCGGAGAAGGCGGCGTCGCGACTGGGGCCAGTTCCGGCGTACTCGGAAGCGGTAGCGACGTCGGCTGCATCAACACGTACGGTAGATCGGCAGCAGCGACAGGACTGGTTTCTCGGGCTGGTGGAGGCGAAGGAAGGGACAGTGGCACCGGCGTGGCCACCACTCGTGGGCGCATCTGGTCGCAATGGCGAACAACCATGCCATGGTCCGCACGTATTTCACAAAGCCGGCGGCCGCTAAGAGCCTTGACCACCCCCGGAATCCATTTAGGGCGAGATCCATACCCTCGTGCCCACACATCGGCGCCCACCTAGTATTTTCCCGCACTAGCGGACACAGCACAAGGCCTGACAGGGTGAAGCAGGTGCAGTAGAGTGCGCAGTTGGTGGCCATGCAAGAGTTGAGCAGGGCTGCGATCACCCAGAGGCATGAAGCAATAAGAACTCAGAAATTGCAGCAGAGCGTCATCTGTGGAAAAATCACTAAGGAATTTTTTCATCTGGCTTTTGAAAGTGCGGACAAGGCGCTCGACCTCCCCATTCGATTGTGGATGGAAGGGCGGTGCTGTAACATGATGTATCCCTTGTCCAGTACAAAAATCACGGAAGGCCTGTGAAGAGAACTGAGGGCCATTGTCCGTGACGATCATGGATGAAAGACCTTCTAGCGCAAAGATTTTGGACAAAGCCAGCATCGTCGCCGCAGTGGTGGGTGAGGGACATCGAACAACAAACGGAAACTTCGAGAAGGCGTCAATCAACAGTAGCCAATAAGTACTGAGGAAGGGGCCGGTAAAGTCAGCGTGCACCCGTTCCCATGGCTGCACCGTATCAGGCCACGGAGAGGGCACTGTACGAGGTGCAGCCAGTTGATGAGCACACTGACCACACGCAGCAACCATGTGGGCGATGTCCGAATCAATACTGGGCCAATAAACATGCCTGCGGGCCAGGCACTTAGTCCGAGAAATACCCCAATGGCCTTCATGCAACAGTTTGAGAACATCTTTGCGAAGAGAGGCTGGCACCACGACCCATGGAGATGCGCCATCCGTGGCCAGAAGAACAACACCATCACGAACAGACAGACGAAGGCGCAAGGCATGGTAGTTGCGAAGGGGATTCGATGCCAGGGCCTTGGTCCTGTCCGGCCAACCCCATTGAACAAAACCGATCACTTGACGCAGGACCGGGTCCCGCGCAGTAGCCGATGTGACCTGCGAACCTGTAAGTGGAAAACCCTTGACCGCACAATGTTCTTCCTCATCAATGTGGAAACAGAGTAGTTCATCACGATCGAAAACCGGGTCGGGGCCCATCGGCAATCGCGACAATGCGTCAGCGTTGGCGTGCTGGGCCGTGGGGCGATAGTGAATCTCATAGTGAAAACGAGACAAGTATAAGGCCGAACGTTGCAGGCGGTGAGCTGCCTTATCCGGAAGCGACGCCGATGGGCTGAACAGAGAGACCAGCGGCTTGTGGTCGGTGATGAGGTGAAACTTGGAACCATACAAAAAAACGCTGAACTTTTTTAGAGCATAAATGATAGCGAGCGCCTCCTTTTCGATTTGAGAGTAACGCCGTTGCGCATCGTTGAGGGTCTTGGAAGCATAGGCAATGGGTCGTTCCGACCCATCCTCATACCGATGGGCGAGAACAGCCCCTAGGCCATACTGTGACGCGTCAGTCGCCAGAACCAAGTGCTGACCCGGACGGAATGCGGCAAGACAAGGCGCCGACTGCAAATGAGCCTTCAGGCAGACAAAAGCCTGCTCACACTCGTCGGACCAACAGAAAGGGACGTTTTTGCGTAACAGCCGATGCAGAGGATGAGCTACCGCCGCCGCGGATGGAATGAATTTGTGATAATAAGCAATCGTGCCTAGAAACACCTGAAGTTCTTTGACCATAGATGGCTGGGGTAGAGCGTTAATGGCCGCAACGTGCTGACGTAGAGGACGTATACCCTCACGGGACAAGTGGAAACCAAGATACACAATGGAGGGTTGGAAGAACTGTGACTTGTCTAGATTGCACCTCAACCCAGCCAAATGCAAAACCCGAAACAGTGAACGCAAATTGCGAAGGTGCTCCTCAGTGGATGGCCCCGTGACAACAATGTCATCCAGATAGTTTATGCTGCCAGGAACGGAAGCCGTGAGCTGTTCCAAAAACCGCTGAAAAATGGCCGGCGCACTAGCGACGCCAAATGGTAACCGCTGGTACTGATACAACCCACAAGGAGTGTTGATGACAAGAAATTCCTTGGAAGAAGCATCCAACGGCAACTGATGGTACGCCTCCGATAAGTCAAGTTTGGAAAAGAACTGGCCCCCAGCGAGCTTGGTAAATAACTCCTCAGGACGGGGATGAGGATGAGTGTCAGTGAGCATTGACAGTGGCTTTGAAATCACCACACAATCGCAGACTCCCATTTGGTTTAGAAACCACCACGATTGGTGATGCCCATTCACTGGAGGTAACAGGAAGGAGAATCCCTGAAGCTGTTAACCTGTCTATCTCAGCCTTGACAGGTGCACGCAACGCCACCGGAATAGGGCGTGCCCAGAAAAACTTAGGGTGAGCTGTAGGTTTAAGAGTAATGTGGGCTTCAAAATCCTTGGCACGACCCAGATCAGCAGAGAACACGGACGAAAATTCAGAACACAATCCATCCAGCTGTTGATACGGAATATCCTCAGATATGAGGTGCACTTCATCATCAATGGAGAACCCGAACAACTGGAAAGCATCATAACCGAACAGGTTTTCAGTGCCCGCCTGATCCACCACATAAAACGTGAGGGGCCTAACAACAGACTTGCAGGCTGTGGAAGCATCAAACTGGCCAATGATAGGAATTTTCTGTTTATTACAAGTTCTCAGATTTCGCGTAACTGGAGACAAGGGAGGGGAGCCCAACTCCAAATACGTGCGAGAATTAATGAGAGTTACTGCAGAGCCAGTGTCCACTTGCATGCGAATGTCTTTATCCAGAACACGAACAGTAACAAACAACTTATTTGTTTGAGAAAGCACACAGTTAACATCCATGTCCGATGCCTCGTCCTCGTCGACAGGAACTTTAGGGGACTGACACACAGAAGCAATGTGGCCCTTTTTCCTACATGAATTACACGTGGCCCAACGTTTTGGACACGCGGCCCTGTCATGCTGTACGAAACAACGTGGACAAGAAGGAAGTGCGGAACGAACCTGCTTCTGTGGTTGCTGTTTTCGCTGCGAGCGTTGCGGCCCAACGCGACGTTGTTTACGTGAGTGAACCACCACCACATCTTCGTTCTCCTGTGAAACAGGCACATTGTCCGTGTTGAAAGTTGACTGTACAGCGCCTACATCACACCACGCGTCTATTTGCGAGCCAGCAGCGTGAGACACTTCAAAGGATTGAGCGATGCTTAGAACTTCCGACAACGACGGGTTTGGCATTTGTAGGGCACGTTGCCGAACTTCTTTATCAGGAGCAAGCCGTAGAATAGCATCCCTAAGCATTGAATCAGCATAAGACTCATGATGTCCGTGACAAACTGACATTTCCTACTCAGACCATGTAGTTCCGCCGCCCAAGTCCGGTAAGATTGATGGGGCTGTTTACGACACTGGTAGAACGCCACGCGGGCGGCAACGACGTGGGTGTTTTTGCGGTAATAGTTAGACAATAAGTCACACATTTCTTGGAAGGACAGGGAGGCAGGTTCCCGCAGAGGGGCTAACTGAGATAGCAGCTGATAGATCCATGGGGAAATCCAAGATAGAAATAACGACTTACACATAGGAGCGTCGACAACGCCGAAAGCCCAGAAGTGTTGCCGCAAACGCTTCTCATAATCCTCCCAATCTTCAGCGGTCTCGTCGTAAGGAGGGAATGGAGGCGGAGAAGAGGAAGACAGACGACGAGTAAGCGACGTCGACAACGCCTGAATAGCAGCCGTCAGCTGTGTTTGTTGTTCGATGAGCGCTTGCATAAGCTGTTCCATGTCTGCCCGGTCACGAACACACAAATCCACAACGCAATGAAAATATCCCATCCTCGTCGCCAAAAAGTCTTATAACCTTTAATCACAAATAATTGCGTGGATATTCAAACACACTCACTTAGGAACTATAGCTGGTTACATGATAACAACTCAGTATCTCTTATTCGACTGCCGTGCCGTGACATGCGGCCGGCGCCGTTCGTGGCTAGGTGGCGCTCCCGCACTCACCCGAGTTGCGGAGCGCCTCTATCGCCGTTTGCGCGTACTGTCGTGCGGCACTGTTAAATGTCGTGGCACTGTCACAACACTGGTCATATGTTACTGAGAGACTGGTATGCCACTAATTGCCAGCCACTATGAATGACGGACTCGTGTACACTATTACAGTGTTGAAGCAGCATGGAGTGACATATCCATGTCTGTCATTCAAGCTCTGTTCAACTTCATGTCCAGCCAGATTAGAACCATTGTTTTTGCCAGAGCTATCAATTCCATTTACTACATTGTGCACTCTGTACTGCCTTTAAACATCTGCAGATTTAATCATGTGCTTTTCCTCCTATACTGTATGTGTACAATAAGTAAAATTTCAATACTTGCTATCCTTTTTGTGTCGAAATTTGAATTGTCATGATCATGTGGCATTATTGGCTGGGTGACCCAGTGAGGGTCGTTAAGCTGCCTGCGGTAAATCTTTTTATTTGGCACAACTTCAGTAAGTTGCTTGTCTTTACAATGAAGATGAAATAAAATATTTAGGGCAACACAAATATCCAGGCCCTGAGGAAGAAAATCTCCATCCCAGCCAAGTATCGAATCCGGTAGCCCACCCATTATTTGGAGGCAATGGTGCCAAGAAGTACACCATGAGCTGCGGATATTAGCTAATATATTCAGCCAGAGTCCCTATGAGATGATATTTAACCATTAGTCAAATGAAAAATAAAGCAGTGGATCACTGAAGTGTGAAACAATGCACCAAAAATTATACCTTTCTGTATTTAATAAATTTACAGAAACATGCCCAGATAGTTTGGTAGTGTGTCTTTGTAGCTTGCTTTTTTCCCTTCAGAGAGACTGAAATGAAAGAACTAAATGAATTCTGCCTGTCACCATCTTCCTACCATCACATTAGAAGAACCTACAGACCAGTAACAGACAGTTAAAGGATAAGCAGATACATTCAAGTAAACACACTGACATGAGAGGCAGTCTCAATAGAAAGAACTGGTAACGAGCCAGTCCATAATTTCAGTCTACACAAGTGATCTGCAGGCTTGCTGTGTGCCAAGCCACATGAAAAGGCATGAGCTATGAAAATAAATAATTATAATTATTCCAGTCCCTGGAGAGATAGAGAGAGCTTTGATACAGCTTAATTAAGATGAACTCCAGGATCCCAATCACAAACTAAGGTAAAGAGGCATGTGTAGAAACCCTTTCTGAGTACACAGAGTGGGGCAGCACAACCAAGACTACTGATTTGACATTTATATAACAATGAAGCTGATTTCTTGTTGTGCAAACCAAATATCCATATCTTAAACATAGGTGGCTTTACTAAGAGTGTTCTACTCTGAATGCCTTAATGAACACTTACGAGTAACTGTGTATGGTTGCTTTTAAGTTGGTGGAAATGAACACATGAATAGTAAATCAGTGCTTAGTACCAGGTGACTGATGGTCATGAACTGAAGCCTACCAGTTACTGAGGTTTATTTTTTTTTTATGTTACACAGAATCAAATTGAGGAGCAAATCTTCAAGGTCATGGAATGCATCAGTACATGAAATTACAACACAAAAGTAATAAAAGATAAAGTAAAATGTTAATGAATCCAGGAAAGACAAGCCATAAGTTTATGTAAACACAGTCAACAATACAACATAGGACAGCTTAATTTTTCAAGGGACTTGTCGACAGAGTAGAAGGTGTGACCCATGAGGAAACAGTTTCAATTTGAAAGTGCATGTATTACTGCTAATATTTCTGAATTCTTGTGGTAGCTTATTGAAAATGGATGCAGCAGTATAATGCACACCTTTCTGGACAAGAGTCAAGAAAGTGTGATCCAAATAGATTGGATTTCTGCCTAGTATTAACTGAGTGAAAGTTGCTAATTCTTGGGAATAAGCTGATATTGTTAACAAGAAACAACATGAAAGAATAAATATATTTCAAGGCCAACGTCAGAATACCCAGACTAGCAAAAAGGGGTCGACAAGAGGTTTGTGAACTTATGCCACTTATTCCCCGAACCACCTGTTTGAGAGTGGGAAGAGTTACCCCAAAATATAATACCATACATCATAAGCATATGAAAATAAGCTAAGTAGACTACTTTTCATGTTGAACTCATATGAAAATAAGCTAAGTAGACTACTTTTCATGTTGAACTATCAGTTACTTCAGATATTGTTTGAATAGTAAAAATGACAGCAATAAGTCTTCGAACAAAATCATGAATGTAGGTTTTCCACAACTACTATCTGTCTGAACACTTAGAAATTTGAACTGTTCAGTTTCACTAATCATATGCCCATTCTGTGAAATTAAAATGTCAGGTTTTGCTGAATTCTGTGTCAGAAATTATAAAAACTGAGTCTTACTGTGATTTAGCATTAGTTTATTTTCTACAAGCCGTGAACTTATGTCATGAACTGCAGTATTTGAAACACTGCCAGTGTTGCACACAACATCCTTTTCTATCAAGCTAGTGTCATCAGCAAACAGAAATTTTAGAATCACCTGTAATACTAGAGCGCATATCATTTATGTAAAGAAAGAACAGAAGTGTCATCAGCACAGATCCCTGAGGCACACCCCATTTGATTGTGCCCCAGTCATACACCGCATCATAACAATTCTCAACAATGTGGATAGTGACCTTTTTCTGTTTGTTTTTAACGTAAGAGCTACTCCCCATATTCCATAATGGTCCAACTTCTGGGGCAACATTTTGTGATTAACACAATCAAATACCTTAGTTAAAACAAAAAAGATGCCTAGCATTTGAAACCTTTTGTTTAAACCATCCCATGCCCCACAGAGACAAGAGAACATAGCATTTTCAGCTGTTAAATCACTTCTAAAACTGAACTGTACATTTGATAGCAAATTAAGTGCAATAAAATGATCAATTATCCTTACACACACAGCCTTTTCAAATACTTTAGCAGACACTGAAGGCATAGAAATAGGTCTGAAATTGTCTACATTACCGCTTTCTCCCTTTTTATAAAGTGACTTTACTACTAACTTCTTTGATCATTCAGGAAACAGACCATTCTTAAAGCAAGTATTACAAATATGGCTAAGTACAGGGCTAATGTACAGCTCAGTACTTTTAATATTCTGCTACGTGCTCCATCATATTAATGAGAGTCCTTAGTCTTCAGTGATTTAATTATTGAACCAATCTCCCCCTTGTCAGAATCATAGAGGAGTACTTCAGATATCAGTCTCAGAAAGGTATTTTCCAAGAGAATTATATGATTCCCTGTAGAAACTAAACCTTTTTTTAAGTAAATCATGGAATAATGTAGAGAGAGAGGTAAAAATTGACACACATGCTTGGAATGACATGGGGTTTTATTAGAAACAAAAAAAATTGCTGGACACATGAAAGATCTCTTGCGCGTGTCGTTGATGATGATCGTGTGTTCAGCCGCCACTTTCATCATGCTTGGTCTCCCAGGTCCTCAGACCTCAGCCCGTGCGTTTATTGGCTTTGGGGTTACCTGAAGTCGCAAATGTACGTGATTGACCGACATCTCTAGGGATGCTGAAAGACCACATCTGACGCCAATGCCTCACCATAACTCCGGAAATGCTTTACAGTGCTGTTCACAACATTATTCCTCGACTACAGCTATTGTTGAGGAATGATGGTAGAGATATTGAGCATTTCCTGTAAAGAACATCATCTTTGCTTTGTCTTACTTTGTTATGCTAATTATTGCTATTCTGAACAGATGAAGCGCCATCTGTCAGACATTTTTTGAACTTTGTATTTTTTGGTTCTAATAAAACCCCATGTCATTTCAAGCATGTGTGTCAATTTGTACCTCTCTATCTACATTATTCGGTGATTTACTCAGTTTTCAAATTTATACTGACTTTTTGATCACCCTGAATATTGTACATATCTCTGTAACTAACAGAAATATTTTTGCTATGAACTCACTTTAAGTTGTTGATCTCATGCAGCTGACCAGACACTTCCTTCACAACTGACCATCTGGTATTAATTTTATTCTGTTTGCGTACTACATACTCTTTGCCTTCCTAATAACATTTTTAAGCACCTTACAGTTCTGTTTGTCATGGGCTACTGTTGCTCGTTTGTGACTACTTCTGACATTTTCATATAATTCCCACTTTGCTCTGCATGATACCTTATCCCACTAGTCAGCCACCTAGGCTTCCTTTTACTGCTAGTACCCTGTTTAGAAGGTTCTAATGGAAAGCAACTTCCAAAGAGCGTTACAAATGTGCTAAAGAAAGTATTATACCTTTCATCTATGTTATCGGCACTATAAACCTCCTGCCGTTCTTGTTCCTTAACGAGGTTTAAAATACTCTCTATTGCCATTGAGGTGGTGTCCCAGTAGTTTTGTAACTTTGGGTCCTCACACACTGTATGCTTCTGAGGGCACACGATCAAGCAGGGTCAGGAATGCTGACAATCACTTAGCACAGCTTGGGGTACCAGGGTGGCACCAGGCATCTGGTAATCAGGGAGACCAGGGTCCCTTTGTGCAAACATTGCCTTAGCTTGGATTTTTTGCAACCAATGGCCACTCAATCTCCTGCAGTTTTACACCAGTTTATGGAATTTATGAATTAACTAATAGGTGATTCCAGAAATTTCTCTTTCCTGCCATTTGATGGCGCTTTGCTCAGGCAAGCTGTCTGTGGTTATGGATTACTTGAGAAAATTATTTTTAATGCATGACCAAGCAAATTAAATCAATCAACTTTTTAATAAAAGTGTATGCAGCCCAGTGCCTACTACCACCGAACTCATAACTGCATAAGCAACCCAAATCTGTGATTGGAACAGCTGTTTTAATTTAGTTTTACTCTGTCTCTCTCTTTGGTTAGGAACTGGATTGAACCAATATAGAGACTCCGGCAGATGCTCTAAATGTCTCTGGAAATTCTCTGTATTATGTCTTCATGTGTTTTTCTGCGAGTAAGAAAAGCCTAAAGAATTTGCAGATGCCTTCCTGTGTAGTGGCTTTACGCTTGCACACGTTGGAACTGATGCATATGAAACAGTTAGAAATTAGCCAGCTGACAGTGGTGTTTGATAGAATAGAAAGACTTCGCAAGGCTTAATTAAAGCTAATAAACCACAATTGTTCCATATGAAATATTTCAGTTCTTACAATGTCAAGCTGCTCTGTCCATTTATCGCTGTGAACTTAAAATCTCAGCAGTGTTGGTACATTGGAAAATGGAACTGTGTGTGTGTTAATTCAAAACACTGATAGATGACATTGCTATTTATGGGCAGTTTATTCCAACAACATCTAATATTGGTGATGCCAGATATGATTCACAACTAGAGTCTTGGAATACATACACAATGATAACTCTTCACCAATTGAAAGACTTGCACCAAGCCACTGAGCCATTCACAATTGTATTATTATGATACTTCTCAGTAACACACAAATACGTTGCTGATGGTTCAGTAAATAATGGCTCACCCATCATTGTATTTACATTAACACAGTTCTCAATAATTTTTATGGTATCCCTAAATGATATACTTCAAATGCTTACATAGAATTTCACCCTTATTACTGATGTAGTCCATGCTCTCTTGAATACACTGTCCGACTGCTTTGTATTTTCCCAATCCTGACTGTTTGTAGCCTCACACTTTGCCACTTGGCTGCAAATTGTAACTTCACAGTTTTTTTGCCAGTTATTAGAAAACGGTACATTAATTAACAATACAAAAGACAGAAAGTTATAAAGGTAACAAAACTGGGATTTTAGGACCAGTTACTTCATGAACCAAATGACTTGTGTCCTTGTGTTTTACAAAAACACAAGAGACTACTTTTTTGATATTTAGCTTCATTAGCAACAATTTCCTGGATTCTAATAGTCCACCATTTGTAATTATTTAATAAAAATATTTCCTTTAAAATCTAAAATGTGGGAAATCTAAGAACATCAATGTGCTCAGAAAATTTTGTGAGTCCATATTATTAACAAATATTTTAGAAACACAACAGGATATAAAATGTGGGTGGTGCTTTGAAATAATATTTTAGTTAATAAATAAGATTTTAACTACAGAAATTTAAGATAATTTAATTACTTTCTCTGAATCAGGAACGATTAGTCTACAAAACTGACTAGGTTTTTAACTCTTAAGCTGCAATATCGTTGCATGTATTTTTGAATAGTAATGACTTCATGGCATCTTCAAATAATGATATCTAATTAGCTTTAAGGGAAGCTGGAGGTGCCTATGCTGCCCATGTTAAAATCACTAAGTTTGAGGAACATTTATGAATAAACTACCAAATAGAAAAATTTGAATTTTTTTTTTTTTTTTTTACATATAGAGTGGTTTAGTATTGCAGTTATGACAGAGGGATTTTGGAGTATCTTTTCTAGTTTCCTTCCAATTATTTTTTTTTTAATAACCCAATTTTTTTTTACAAATAATTGCTTTATAATTAAACTGAAATGAAACTACAGAACATATTGCCAAATGGCTGTGTTACAATGTAAGTTTGACCACTAGGAGTGCTGTATAAAAATTTCATCTCTCTAACTTGAGTGGATTTTGAGAAAATGTTCCTTATATTCGAAAAATTCTAATTCACGGGAAATGGCTATCAAAGTTTCTCAATACATTCCTGCACTATAAGATGGATTATCAGGGTCTTCTTCTTCATCCTCCAAAAGCTTCCTCTTCTGTCTTCTTTTCTGGCCTGTTCCATCATACTTCATATGCCTTTCTCTTCTTTCTGCTCCTCTTATGCTTTCTCTGTCAATATTTCTTAGTGCTCGTACAGTGTTCACCCCAGCTGTAAATCCTAATGCCTTCAGAACATCACACTTCACACTGTTCTCTTGGTTGTAGGTTGCTATTACATCATAAATGCCAAAGTGCAGTGCCTTTATGCTTACAAACACCCTTTTAGGAACGGCTTTCCAAATCAAATTGTTTACGCTGTCATTAGGATTCTGCATCTTTCCGTGTAGACATTTGTGTAACAATTTTGGCTGTGCTAAGTCACGAAAAATTGGTTTTATTGCATTTATCACAGCTGCTGGCAAACCATGTTTGTGATCATAGTCCTTTTTTGCATTATATTTGCACCAGGAATCTTTTGGGCACAGGCTGTGTTGAGGGTATTCATTAGAAGAGGCAGTATGAAGGAACAATGCCCACACTACTTTTCAAATGTCACTAACATTACTAGTATTTTGCCATATAGCATACCCATAGTATCTCTGTAGACGTTCAATCACCTCATCAGTAAGCCTGCCTCTCCCTCCTATTGTCTTTCAATCACTGAGCTTACTTGAACCCAAAGTTTGTTTGAGCCTTCGAAGCCGTGCACCCATACGCTTTTGCTCATGCCCAATGCATTCCAACTTCTCAACTACAAATTCATTTCCATATGGTTTCAGTTCCTCTATAGTCTTGAAACCTTTGGAGTCACCATCCCCAAGGTAGTATTTGTACCTAACGTTGTATCTGGGAACTGAACGTTCAAAAATTTGTTTCACTCCATCCACTTCCATTGCTCCACTTGATCCACTAAAATTTGCCTCACAGGTTCCACTGTGCTCTCCTTTGATTTTATTTTTGCACCTACAATGTTTTGATAATATTGCAGCATCTATCATCACAAGTAGCAGTTACAACCCCACTCAGGGATTTATGACCCCTCTTTTGCCAGGAACCATCTAATGCCACTACCAAATCCCTAGAACCACCGTTCATTTCTACAGATTCCTCCACTGCTTCCTTCATGGTTTTCAAAGCCACATCTTCAACAGAGGATCCTACCAGTTCACAGTAGTACCCAAATTTGCTTGGAGGCGATGGCAAGTTCATAATACCACAAAACAGTTTACCAGCAGCAGACCCTTTTCCAATGGATCAAAGACCATACACAAGTCGAACATTCACATCAAACACTCTAGATAGTCCATTTTCACCAAAGAGACTGGCATGTGAATTGTGGAAAGTCACTTGATACTTGCAACATGCACAGATTATCTTCATCTCTCAAGCTAAACCAAAGTGCTTTGTTATCTCTAGTCCCACTCCCACACTTGAACACATTTTGCACAGAACACTTTCTTTCAGCACAGAAGATAATAATCCAATATTCAGTACTTCGTTAATATCATCACTGTCACTAACATATTCACGAAATCTGTCACTTCCACCAGTCAGCATCTTGCTAGAAGATGTCACAGGGCTATGGCCGGCCATGTGTTGCTTAGCAGAAGAACGCACTGTTTCAGTAATTGTAGTGTCGCAACTTGGTATTAGTGTTAATTTTCTTTTCCCTACGTTCTTCCTCTTCTTATATACACGGTTACTAAAACGTGGCATCGTAACCAGAACAACGCTTTACACAAAAAGTATAATACTATAGTGATGGGGAGCTCGTGAATGAGTAGTTCAAATGAGCGCTTCACTCCAGTGAAGTGTGAACTAACCACTCAATTTCAATGAACTGGTACTTCAAACTCTTCACAGATAGCACACTCCACACTTTTTTCCAGTTCACTCACTCTCTTCCCCTCTCCCTCACCCAGTACATCGGCGCTACGTCACTCATTCTCCCATCACTTCAGTCCCCCCTCTACTGCCTGTCGACGAATCGCGCGGTGTTTCTGGGGAACGATAGGGTTAGGAGCGGTACACGCGGTGAGGGGCGAGGGGAAGGTAGCGTCAGCTGCTTCCTGCAGTGCTGACATCATTACCAGCGACTATTTGTGGAGTTATACTTCGCGTCTACGGGTAAGCTACCGTTGGCAGCGCTTGCAGACAAATGAATATTAAAATACAAAAGAAGAGGCTGACTGTGTGAGCACGCACAGCCAACATGAAAATAAAATGCTTACCTTGTGAGTCTGGAACTGAAGCATGCGTGGAATCCACGCTTGAAAGATAATCGTTCATGTAGGAATGTTTATCTCGTACACATTATTGAAATAATTACACTAAATGTCAATTTGAGGATTGTCCTAATTAAATTTTTAAAAAAATACACATATATATTTATGAATAAACATCAACGGATTTGGTGAATCTTCAGAGATTTCCGTTTAAAAACATAATTTGTTCCACTTTTTTCCCTGTCAGGCGATTTCTTCTGTCAGTTATAAGGTGTCCTGCCTTCGAGAACACTCTTTCACACGGCGTGGAGGTTGCGACAATACACAGTCGTATTTTTGCAAGTCCAAAGAGCGAGGGGTATACTGACAGCCGTTCAGACCACCACTGAAGTGGATTGCCTTGTCTCTGTAGCAGGGGCTCTTGTAAATATTTGTCCACTTCCACTATTGCAGCGGCTCTCGGGTGGGGATTACTCTGCGGCCTAGAAAACACTTCATCAAATTCGAGCCAGAGACTGGAAGTTGATTCAGTGGTTGGAACTGAGATTGTTGCAGTAGCAGTGGATGTGTTCGTCACAAATTTCTCACAGTGCCTGATCAGGTTTAATTTCACCTTCTCAGCAGAATTTTTATCAGAAAAACCATGTAATTTGAACCGGGGATCCAATGCAGTTGCTTCCGCGAAAATGGAATTTTCCTCTATATTTCTAAATCGTCGTTTTAGGTCTTCAGCTAACTTTCCGGCCATCTGTTGCACGTCTACATGAATTTCAGTGTTATTAACAAACCTGCAACACCTTTTTTTCAACGAGCGACTAAGTAGTATAACTTTAGAAGCAGTGACAACATTTTCACTTGACATTTCCTCAGTGCAGTCTTTGAAAACTTTCAACAGGTCATAGGCTTGTGTTACACTTGCAATGTCCTCTGCAGTCAGATTTGGAAGATCTGGATAATTCAAAGTGATAACTGTCATTAGGGAATTCTTAACCTCGATTATTCTTCGCAGCATATCATAGGTTGAATTCCATCTTGTAACAGTGTCCTGTTTTAGTGTCAGAACTGGCTCTTTTAACTGTTCCTGCATCTTTTTCAGTTTCGTGCAGGCCTGCGAACTTCTTTTAAAAAATTCAACAATTTTTTTTTACTTTATTCAGAATGGGTTGAATGTGCGGAAGCCCATTCTGAACAATTAAATTGAGTGTGTGCGCAAAGCAGGGGATCTGTTTCCAGGCTGTGAGTCTTATAGCTGCCACAATGTTAGCAGCATTGTCGCTGACAACACAGACGACTTTTTCTTGAATGCCCCATTCCCTTGTGACACGTAGCAGTTCTTCCGAGAGTTTTTCTGACGTGTGCCTTTCGTCGTATTTAAAGCACTCTAGGAGGGAAGACGCCAGCTCCAGGTCTTTAACGTAGTGTGCTGTCTCCGACAAATAACTCTCATTTGTAGTTGAGGTCCACCCATCCATTGTCAGCACAACCGCTTCCGCAGAATTAATTTTGGCTCTCACAATTTCTTTCATGATGGCGTACTGTTGCTGTAGCAGCGTATTGGAAATTGTCTTCTGTAAGCACCATTCAGTTTGCCTACAAAACTTTGGAAATGTTTGCTTTCCACTATGTTGAAGGGCAAATAATCCTTTACAACAGTCTGCATGAGTGCGAAATCTATCTCCTGATTTCTTTTGTTAGAAAGAGGTTTCGGAAAATACATGGGTAATGTACCGTGATATGGAGGTCTGCTTTCTGATACTGAAGTGGTACTGTTATTTTCTGGCACCAACTGCTGTTCGCTTCTGGCATTAGCTGATGTTAGTTCCGGATTGTGCGGGTTTTTTATCCAAGAAATATCGGAAGATGCAGGAGCAGGGGGCGCTAAGCGTCTGACTGACAATGACACTGTTGGATGCAGCACTCGAACATGACGCGCTAGATTAAATGTATTTCCCCCTTTATATGAAATACACTTAGAACAATAATTGCACTTTGCTTTCCCATCACCTAAATCGGCGAAGAAACCCCAAATTTCACTACTTTTACGCGATCGCGAGTTGCTAGCCATTGTATGAGAGTGAACAGACACAAAACTGCTTTCCAAAGAAAATAAAGTGGGATTTTACCTGAAATCGTACCAATGACTACAGGTGACAGTTTACGTTTTGAATTTGGTGGGTTATTATTCTCAACAAAAATAAAATCTACAGGAAAACTTCTGAATAATTACTTAACGTAGGTATATAGACTTTGTAACAGTGGTAAACATACTCATTCTATTTTGGTTTAAGTTTTAAAAGGAACAAAATTGGACTGCATTTCGTTGGTAGCCCTAGTTTTCAGTCCATGAATACAACAAATAAGGTTTCACTTGGCGGATAAAGACTTTTTTGGGCGCTTCATGAGAAAATGTTGAGAAAGATTAAATGTAATCCCTTCTTTATATGTGACAGGTTTCTCTGTTTATCTTTCCTTTGTCCCCTTCGACCATGCTCTATTTAACTCTCAGACACTGTAAGAGCGTAAAACGTTGCGTTCACGTTACTGCATAGTTCGGCCATCTGTTGGTAAAATTATGAAGTATTACGAAGCTTCATTGTACGAGCGAGGCGAAGCCAGCGTAGCCGCGGCTGAGCGGCGAACTGGGCAACTTCGCCAGCCTTCCGTACTTCGTGAATGAACTACTTCATTTGAACGCTTCACGGCAAATTAGTTCGGCCATCTGTTGGTAAAATTATGAAGTATTACGAAGCTTCATTGTACGAGCGAGGCGAAGCGAGCGTAGCCGCGGCTGAGCGGCGAACTGGGCAACTTCGCCAGCCTTCCGTACTTCATGAATGAACTACTTCAATTGAACGCTTCACGGCAAAGAGTGAAATGAATGAAGTAGTTCACGAGAATGAACGAGCTCGACCCATCTCTATAATACTACCAACAACAGGCGCAACACTGAACTAATTCGAAACGGTAAACCGCAAAGAGACGATGTTCCGCACTCTTAGCGCTTCATTTGTCACAGAAAACAATGTAGCCAACCCTTGCACACTCGCTGTATGCGTAACATAAGGCGCTGTATGCGTAACAGGCCGAGAAAATCCCAAGCAGTTCGCCAGGAAGTTACGAGAGGGTGTTAGATGCATTCAGCGGCCGCACATTTCCTCTGCAGGCGTGGGGGAAAATGGTAATAACTCCACTTCTATGGCGAGTAGAACAATAATTCAAAGTTTACATTAAAGAGGAATGTTCCAATTAATTTTCGGTAGCAAAAAAAAAAAAAAAAAAAAAAAAAAAAAAAAAAAAAAAAAAAAAAAAAAAAAAAAAACGTAATTTTTTGGATTTGTCCACCTCCGGCTACCCTTAAATGAAAGCAATTGTCCCACAATGTCCGGGGCTGAGAAGAAAATAGAACCCTTTAAAAATGGAACAGTTGATAATCACATGTACACTTATGGTAAAATCGTGATTCTATAGTTATAATAACAAGATAATGGTGAGTGGTTGTAGCATTTTAACTAGTAGAATTAAACATGCTACGTTTCACAGGACGATGTGAAGTGTTCTCATTTTGATATGACTTTTGACCTATGCAGCATCGAACTGATTCCTTGTTTTGTCTTTGTACATATTATACATAATACACTAATAACATTAATAGCTTCATACTAAAGAGTGAGATGGCACAGTGGTTAGCATACTGGACTCACATTCAGGAGAATGACAGCTCAAACCCACGTCCAGGTATCTTGATTTAGGTTTTCAACGATTTGCCTAAATCGCTTCAGGCAAATGCCAGGATGGTTCCTTTGAAAGGGTACAACTGACTTCCTTCCCCACCCTTCCATGATCTGAAGCGGCTGATGGCCTAGCTGTTTGGCCTGCACCTCCAAATCAACCAACAAGCCAACCAACTTAAGTAACAGGAATCAGTATGTCTCAGTGAGAACAACACCCATTCTCTGACGAAAATTGTTGAAATGGGTAGCATAGGCGCCAGTTCTTGGACCTTATTTTCATAATTGCAATCAACAATTTGCCACATCATGCTCCCCAATTCATGAGCCAATACACTGATGACACAAGGATAATTTCAACTCATCAAGACATGTCAGCATTACAACAAATGTCACTGGAATCTTTAGACACTACAGTGAAATTGTTCTCCTCTAAAAACTTCTTTGCAACCCTGACAAGATTCATCATCTTCTGTTAGGATTATTTTACAATATAGAAAATAACATGGTTAAACTTTTAGTATTCCAAGTTGACCTGTGGAGAACACATCAGTTATATATGCAAAAGAATAAGGGTAACATACTCTATGTGGAAACTGAGAGTTTTAGTTACTTCAGAATATTTAAGATTGACCTGTTTTGGACTGTTCCAGTCTCACATATATCATGGACTGCTGGTATGGAGGCACTCTAGACATATAAATGATATATTGAAGATACAAAGAAAGTCACAAGGAAATGTATAGGGCTAGACCAAGAGATACTGCTGGCCTCTGATGAAAAAACATAATCTGCTTATTGAGAATGAAGTCTTTCACAATGGATTTAGCTTCTGATTGGTTGGTAGTTACACAGTGCTGTCACAGATGGTGTCAGCATCTGTGCTAGAGGCATCATCAGTACCACAGTAGCATAAAAATTGCAATAAATATCTTAGCCTCTGCTTGAGAGCTTGCGTCCATGCTCTGCTGAGAATATATCCACTGTCACAGTTGAAGTTCTTCTCACACATCCTTATTTCTACAGGTTCTTTAATTGCACAATCCCAATATGGAATAGCCTGGAACAAAACCTTCATTTCATCAAACTGTATTTTACATTTGTTTGTGCGGCTGTGCTCAGCAATTGCAGATTTCTCCAGTTCTTGATTTTTAGTGTGCCACTGATGTTCTGCACTGCAGTCAGAAATGCTACAAATGGACTTACCAACGTAATTGCTTCTGCTCTCACAAGGGATGTTTGAATCCTAGGGATCTTGAGACCAATACTCTCCTTAACAGGTCATAGCATCTCCCTTATTTTCTTATCTCTTTGGCTTAGACAGTCAGTTACACCTGATGAAGATGATGGAGGCAATTGTTGAAAGCTTGAAGTTTTAGCCTGAACTGATTGATGTAGAAAGTAATATACTTACTATTGTAAATCTGTACATGTATGTCTTATCACTATACATTGAACTGAATGTAAAAGAATTTCAAATAAGAGGAGATATACGGTAGCACAGTACTACAGGAAAAATTGAAATGGAAATTCCAATACATGTACTGGTAAATGCGGCCCACTACCCAATGGGTAGCACTCTAAAAACATTTACTAAATTACCACCCTCAGCACAATCCATGTCTTGTAAATTATTTCAAAGAAAACCATTTTCTAACATAAAAGAATTTTTTGATTGTGAACATATGTTAAAATTTAAAATATGTGGCTAAATATCCATAATTGTGTATGTAATTAAATATCTCAGTATTATATATGAGAAATGAAGTCTATCTCATTGTATTAATGTCAATAGTGAATAAAGGTGTGTGAGGAAGTTGCAGCAAACCCCTTGAATGTGAGCATAAACTGTTAGTGATGCATATTTTCCAGTTCAGTGGTTAAACTTTGGAGTCTTTCCAAATGTATTTAAGATTTCTACAGGCTATTTGTCATTGGCACTGAATTAGTGATACATGGGTCAAGGTGAAGCTAATGACTCTTATTAAGGTTGTTTTCATATGTAGCAGTGTCAGTCATTGATTTGTGTCCCACAACAAACATTTCCTGGCAAATGAGTGCTGCTATACATAGCAAAATGTGTGGCTTCTGGATGTCGCCACAACTGAGACTTACCACCAGTCCATTGTATGTCCAAGGATGAGCTGGAGAATATTTTTATAATAACCCACACTGTTTCTTTTGGAGTACAACAATAAGTATAAAATGACAATATTTTTACCAGGTCACTGTAAAGAAACTGATTACCAACTTACATCACAATCAATCTCAGCATACATTTTCAAGTTGCATTCCAACATTAGGTATGGAATAAATTGAACATCATAACCCTTAGAGTTGTCTGGCAAAAGTATTATCATGTCATGACTGCAATGTGATTATGGTACTCAAAAGTGTTGACTAATAACAGCCAATGGTGCACAGGTAATGTTGCTGTTGCACTGGAGATTCTTTTTTTTTTGTGTGTGTGTTTTCATGAAAGTAAATTTTGTTCTACCAGTACTTGCGACATAAATCAGAAAGCTGGTTACATAATCACAGCAGTAAAGAAATTAATAATATTGCATAGGAAATTAGGAGGGAACACAGATGCCAACTGTGACAAATTATTTTTAGTAAATTACATTTATTTTTTTCATCAGAGCAAATTCTTTCTACAAATATTTGGCAAGAAAAATGTAGCTTATCTAGTAGCCATTTAAAAGGCTCAGAAAAAGTCATGACTATATTTATATATAAACAGTAAACTAGTTAAAAATTCTTAACTTTTGCACTTGTACTGATTTATTCCTTTAAATCGTGTAAAATGCTGACAGCTATATTTCTAAGACAAATTAATTGTAGAAGTAACACAGATAAATGGAAGAAATAATAACTAGCATGCTACTGACATAACCAAAATAAGTGGCAGTGTATCACTGTATTAGGAACATTATGAAAGTTACTCAAACATGTTGGGTGTATACGTGATTTGTATCATCTATCACTCATTTCATGAGCCTAATGACTGGATATGGGGCAGTGTTTTATCAAAAACAATCTGAAAAACCACTTATCACCCAGTCAAACTAACTTTGTTTTACACTAATGTACAAAATAGTTAAACATAAATCAATTGCCTTATTTTAGCTTGAAATAATCTTCTGAAAAAATTATATTGAATTTGGAAATCAGCAGAAGCTCAATTATATTTTACACTACAAACATTATTGTTGACTGAAAGAGTATTTTACAACAATATATTTAAAGGCAAATTGGTATTATAGAACATATCACTGAAATACACAATTGACTGAGTACATCTATAAACACAGTCACATTATTGATACAAAATACTTCTTCAAAATTAATTCCTATATTTTCAGCTAGTTTTTAATTGCTTTCAACATCCTAGTTAAGGATTAGGCATCTTGGCAGTGGGAGCATCTTCTAAATAGAATAATGCTGATTGCAATTTCTTAGGCCACTAGTAGGGAATGTATAATATTATGAAAAGGCAATGGCTGTAGCCTACATACTGTGGAGTAATACAGCTGTTATAATGACTACTTCTTATGATTGTTCAATTCTCTTATTAAAAGTAGTACCCTGGTAAACTTAGAATACAAATTTACTATTAATTTCTGAGTATTTAGATATATTTGTTGTTTGCAGAAATGAGACATCTGTAAACTACAAGTGGAAATTTACACTAAAAATTTGTCTCATTATAGTATTCTGGCAGGTCAAACTTTTTATTTGTTTGCTCTTTTTGTAGTGCTAATACCTCTTCTTTCAAAACATAGAAAACAGTATAACAAGCAACTATATTTATTGTTGTCTAAAGAAATAATGCAGATACGTGAAGTTCATGAACACATTTTAATTTTAAAATTGACTTCACAGCCTTTGCATCTGGAGCTTACAGAATATACTTCTATAACAAACACTGACTATTAATACAAATATCTGAACACCACAAACTAAGAAAATGCAGCTTCAGAAAGAGACATGAGTGAAGCAACACTAATTAGGATTACACGACTGTCTTATTTCAGCCTTTCTTTTAAGGTCAGAATTTTGATTAATAATTTTCTACTTCCTACCAGTTGCATATTCTATTACGAAAACATGCA
Source organism: Schistocerca americana (assembly GCF_021461395.2). Taxonomy (NCBI): domain Eukaryota; kingdom Metazoa; phylum Arthropoda; class Insecta; order Orthoptera; family Acrididae; genus Schistocerca; species Schistocerca americana. Next base: position 485,010,388 of record NC_060126.1, on the reverse strand, counting down.
ATAACCTCACCTGGAAGCTCTGTATATTATTCATCTATGACAAGAAAATAATCATAAGAAGTGACTTCTTTTCTATAAAACCAGGTGTGAAATTTTGGTCTGTATTTAGGTAATGTGGCTGTCACTTTTTATCTATATATTCAGAATATGTATTCAGACCAGTTGACTGTGCTGCCACATGTAACTCAGTGACCAAATAAGTAGTTATTTTAAATAATGTAACAGTGTAATACAATGGTGCTGCAATTAAACTGAAAAGTAATAACTGTGCCAAAATGATGAATAACACAATACTTATTTTCATCTGAGTTCATTATTCAGCTAGTATAAAATTTACAAATAAGACAAATTGAAATATTTAAGGGCAAATGTGCTGTCCTGCTTTGCATCACATGCATCAAACAGGAATCCAGTTTTACTTCTCAGCTAATATTTTAATACACCATACATGTCAAATGTTGTGGTGTATTAAACAATGAGGAACACTTATTGTTCGCAGTTATAAGATCTGTACATGCGGTATTCTACAATCTATGTATTAAAGCAGAAAATTCAACACTTCCCAATTGTTCACACACCTGTGGTGACATCTTCATCAGGAAGCTGGCAGTGTAACATAGCCAGGTAGAAACAAAGCAATATCCCTGAAATCTTGTCAGGAAAAATATATAAGACATTTCTCTGTAAAACTAATACTGTGGCAGTGAGTACTGATAAAATATGTTTCATACACTTAAGCAAAACAAGAAAATAGTTTTAGTGTAAATACAGTATTACATCACTAATCCAAAATTTGAGATGTCTCGTCCGAATGAAAGAAAGTATCTAAATCCATGGCAAAATGTAATTACTAATTTTAATTGAATGATGAGCACAAAGTAAGAAATAACATATTATTTATTATAAATATTGGTACTTTCTTGACAGATATGGTACTGAAAGATACACTAATACTTCCAACTCAAAACAATAATGAGATGGAAACTGTGCCATCTGGTGAGGCTTTGGTCCCAGTTATTTTGGATTATTGTAGTTTTACTGTACTGAAAAATCAGCTGTTTATGGTATTCCTTATCTCAGTGTAACCATATCTACTTCAAGAGTAAAACCATTTATGAGTCATTCATGTGCTCATGACTCTACATACTTGCAAGAGCTAGTACCCTTGATGTGTAATTTGCTCTTGGGCTCATTCAAATACCCTTCACACACACACACACACACACACACACACACACACACACACACACACACACACACACTGTGCATAGATGCAAACTAACACTTACGAAAGCCTCTTCACATGTGATCAGACTCTAATATGTACAATTGTCACTACTTTTACTCATATACCTTGGGGTTATGGTACAAAACGACAGTTCTTCTACATCACATAAGCTGTGATTAATGTCCTAGTTGTAAAATTGTTCAGAGTCAGTTCACACTTTATCAAACACTGTTCTAGCTTATATTACAAACTATACAACTAGAATAACCTACTAAACACATAAACATCACAGTTTATCAAGACATCTCTAGTTTACACTTTTTTTTCACAGTTCTGTATGAAGGCATTGTTTCTACATGGATAAAAAATTATCCTTGTAGCTCTCCACGGTTCTGGCTACAGATCACAGAATTTTGGTATATTTTATTACCAATTTTCATGCTGAAAAACGTGTTTAACTGTAGTGCAGTTACACAAATGAATAGTGTCTGTCCAATAATTCACTGGTTCAAATGCATTGTTGCAGACATCATTAATTGATATGTGTGACAGTGCTGGAGAAAAGTGCACACAAATACTGCACATACATTCAGTTGTAAAGTAGTAGGTCCTAGGCTATGCTATATGGACAATGGCTTATATGTGTATTAAGGAAGTATCTCAGTAGATGTGAATGGGGCTCATTATAATAAAAATAAAATTTAAATGAAAAGTTTATGGATGACAAGAAGAATCCAGCATCCTTTTCTTTAATATATATAATCTCTAAGGAAAATGGTTACCACTGTATTTTTTAACAAACACATTTGTTGGAAAATACTGCATGATATAATGCGAGGTATCTGTGTAGCAGAATAATGAACTAAGCTGATACCAGTAAAAGAAAGTGATGCTTAATGGTCCTGTTTAAGATTTACCATTAGAGTGATTTTTCTGTTTAAAATATGTATATGGAAAAATTCTTCTATAATGAATGGAGTAAACAGAGGCATCCTATAACATCCAGGTGTGAGTATTTTTGTTCAATTGTCACTAGTTATTATCACTATATGTCCTGAGATATAAATGTAACAATGTGATTAGAGGAATAAGAATGGCACTTAAATCGTGAAGGACTGTATTCTTGTAACAGTAAACTGACTGCATAAAGATATTAAGGCTTGTCATTGTTAAATTATCCATGACATTTGTTAGAACAGCTGTGCATATAAAAATCCACTGAAAATGATATGAGCAGTATTTGCCACACTGATTATAATTTATATGGAGAGCAGTTTTAAAATTGATGTTAATGTATATGTGTGTTATCATGTGGAAGTTGGAGCACAATGCATTACTGCAATTCAAAATATATTAGCAGATCCAGTTTTCTTTGCTTTTTATTAATGAAAGACAACAAGAGGTTTGAAATGCAAACTTCCTGTAGCTCTGTAAGAACAAGTGTAGTTAAAAATGTGAGAAGTTAGTGTATTAAAGTAATGTTTTTTGGTGGTCTCTGAATATTGAAGGGCACTTGTGTCATCTAAAGGCAATACCTACAAAATTTTTACAAATGCATTTCCAAGTGAAAATGCTGTAATAACTGATGCACTCACATTAAAAAAGTTATTGCTTTCAGACATTGGTGTTCAGATACTCTTAATGGTGTTTAACTTACAAGGCACAGGCAGCAGTGCATTACCTGATCAAAGGAAGTTAAAATCATGTCATAGCAATATGTGATGAATGAGTTGATAGATATGAAAATATATATGTTTACTGCTACAGTGAATAACGAAGCAGAAGGAAAAAAAAATTTTTTTCAGTCAACGAGTAATGTAGCAGTCTCTGGATATTAAATGTAGTAGAATAATAACTTGTGAAGGCTGCTGGATAGTTACTTTTCAGCAGCATCTGACATATATACAATGGGGACATTCTTAAATCCTTTGTTGTACTAGAACACTGTATTTGTGGGAGCAAAGACAACTGACTGTAAAATTGTGTTTTGCAGTGAAGCTTAAATAATTAATTTTGTTAAACAGGAAATGAATTGTTACCTTCACTTTGTATGGTTATTGTATTGGTAAAGGTTTTATCTACCAAGAATGATATAAAATTATATCAATTTTGTAACTGATATAAATAAAACAACATCTTTAAAGGAAGGTCATCTTTACAAACATTTAGCAAATCGTAATGTTAATAAAACAGGCATCAAAGCATTCTTACAAACCAATATATGTGCTGATTGTTGTACTGACATTAACTACTGATTCAAATAACAGTGGAGTTAGGTGATCATATCATCTTTTAATTATGAAAAAAAGAAACCTGTGTAAGTTTAGAAAGTTCCTGAGCAATTTGTTTAAACATTGTGACCAGTTACAGGTAACATGGATGTAAATATTCTTCTTTATCAGAATTTAGTTTTCACTACATGAAAAGAGTGCTGTGCTAAGAATAAGACACCTGTTACAAACTCACTTGCTAACTTGTTTGTTATACATTTATGCTCAGTCAATACATTAATAATACTGTCATTTAACATTCATCAGCGTTTGTAGCCTTTGGCACATTTCCATCTACAATCAAGAGAAGGGTGTTACAATAGTCACACGGATAACTGAATGCATGGTCGCAAATGTGCCATTCAACTATGAAATTCAAATTCAAGAGTTCTGCTTCGGAGTATTTGTGTGCACTTTTCTAGTATGATCAGTGCTGGAAGCACAAGATGAATAAGTGCACATCAAAATAATAAACACAAGCTGTTGGAGTTTCAAAGAGTTGTACCAAGAATTATTTCCTGCTCCACTGATCACGTGGTCTATTGCAACTCAAAACAAACATATTTCTGAAGGGGTGGTGGCAGCCCCAGCTGAGCTGCACCACCTTGTGCAAGACGCTGAGGTCCGACTGCACCTCTGATGGCTTTGCGGCAAAGGAAACGCAATTCCAGGGGCTGTGTCCAGTAACGCTTCATTTGCGACTTCAGCTGGAGGAAGACTGGGCCTAGCACCTGTTATAGAGTACAGAGAACACATTCATTAATTCATCAAAAGGGAAAATTTCCTGGGATGTGGAATGAGTCAAGGTATATGTTAACAAAAGACAAGCAAGTCACGGAAACTGAATTTATATACTGCATTAACAGTAAAATTAACGCTATACTGCTTAAAGCTATTAACACTTATGACAGCTAAATTTTTTGACCAGAAGAAGGGTTCGGTTGGTAGGACATGTTCTGAGGCATCAAGAGATCACCAATTTAGTATTGGAAGGCAGCGTGGAGGGTATAAATCATAGAGGGAGACCAAGAGATGAATACACTAAGCAGATTCAGAAAGATGTAGGTACTGGGAGATGAAGAAGCTTGCACAGGATAGAGTAGCATGGAGAGCTGCAGTCTCTGGACTGAAGACCACAACAACAACAACAACAACAAAGCTAAATTTAATCAAGTAAGTCAGAAAGAATGCTGGTACGCTTAGAAAGCTGCTGCTTCTTCAGTTATGCTAAATAACTACCATGTATAAAATTGGTAGCATAATATTTACTTAATTATGTTAGTATTTTACATCTGTAAATACAGAGCACTGTTTACAATACATTACTACTTGTCCTGCTGGTTTGCAACAAATACCACTGCTTGCCATGTAGCTAACACAACTTTTCAATCCTTGAATCTAGAAATTTATTTAATTTGTAGGAATAGTAGCTAATGAAATACGTTATTAATTTTCTTTTGAAATGACTGGGGTTCCCAATTTCTTGGTTTGTTTGATGTGAGCTTAATCAATACTTTTGCACTACAATGAGTCCTAGACAAAGTGTGTATGGAATGTAATGGATTCTAAAGACAGAATATTGTTTTATTTGGCACAAACTTATCAGAACCTATTAAAATAGAAAGTCAGAAGAGAAAAGAACACCAAACCATTAGAGGTGAAGAAATGAAAGCTATTTTGCTTGCTGATGATGCTTGTCTGTGGGGGACTCTGAACAAGACCTTCGACACCAAATAAACTCATGGGCAGAAGCTGCTGAAGTAAATGGTCTCATCTTCAGACAGAAGAAAAGTAAAATGATTGTTATGAAAAGATATAGGCAACTAATGGGACATGCTGAAATGGGGGGAAAAACTAGTGATTACCACAATTTTGAATATCTTGGCAGTATTGTCTGTGATTGTAGTTCGATAGATAAAGAAAGCACTCAAGAATTTAATCGGGTAGTAACTTCTGTCAAACAGTTATAGACCTAATGTGGAACAAGAAAATACCACTAAAATATAAATGAGTCATCTGTGAAACCTATTACATGCCCATACTGACATATAGTTATGAAATATGGACTATCATAAGTAGAGATCAGCAGAATTCAGGAAGCTGAGATGAGGTTTCTAGAATGAATTTCCACTCTGCAGAGGACTGTGCACTGATTTGAAACTTTATGGGAGATTAAAACCGTGTGCCAGACAGGGACACAAATCTGGGACCTCTGCCTGTCACAAGCAAGTGCTGCACTGTCTGAGCTATCCATGACCTATCATGACTGAGCTATCATGACCCATTCTCACAGTTTTACTACTGCCAGTACCTCATCCCCTACTTTCCACACTTTTAATCGGCCAGGAAGTTTCAAATTGGTGCACACTCTACTGCAAAGTGAAAACTCATTCTGGAAACAATCACCCAGATTGTGGCTAAGCTGTGTCTTCACATGAGATTTGGAAGGTAGAAGATGCAAGAGATGAGGTGCTAATGGAAGTAAAGTTGAGAGCGTGGCTCATGAGTTGAGCTTGGATAACTCAGTGCATCTGGCAGAGCATTTGCTTGCAAAAGGCAGAGGGGCCAGGTTTGAGTCCCAGTCCAGCACAGAGTTTTAATGTGCCGGAGATGAGGTTTGTTTGTAATGTGGTCAGAACGACATGGAGGGGTGGAATTCAGAATGAAGAAATGCAGAAACAGGCTCAGTTTGTAAGATTCCAACACAAATAAACTGACAGTATCTGAGGGCTGTGGACACATACAACACATGGATGCAAACATGCTACCAAGACTATTGTATGATTTGATACTCAGAAACAAAAGATCAAGAGAAAGACGATGGTCAGGTACAAGGACACAGTAAAATCTGACTTCAAGCAGATAGGACATACCTGGGATGGCATTGAAGAGGGAGAGAAGTGTAAGGCCCATAATTGGTGGAGAAGCATTGTTTGCTGACCCATCAAATAAGATGGAATGATGGGGAGTTTGACGATTCATTTAGAAGCCCTCTCATAATATAAATGTGTTAGATTTAAATGTTAAAAATATAAGATAGATTACTACTCACCATAAAGATGACACACTGAGTTCCAGACAGGCAGAACAAAAAGACAATAATACATTTAGCTTTTGGCCAAAGCCATTTTCAGAAAAGGAAATACATACACATTCATTCACACAAGCAAGCACACCTCATGCATGCATGGCCCCCATCTCTGGCATCTTGGACTAGTCCAAACTGCCGGAGGCGGGGGCCTTTGTGCATGAGGTGTTCTTGCTTGTGTGAATGAATGTATGTGTGATCCCTCTTTTGAAGAAGGCGTTGGCCAAGAGCTAAATGTGTAATAGTCTTTTCCTTATTCCTGTTTGTGACTCAACATTTCATATTTATGGTGAGTAGCAATCTCTCCCTCTCTTTATATTGTTGATATTCCAACCTGGAGTTTCCTTTGTTAGATGTAAATACAACACATACAGGGCAATAAAATTTACATTCTGGCCATAGATGGGCCAATCAGGTCAAACTGACTGCCATGCCATCCTCTGCCAAAGGCATCACTGGAAGCAACATGGAGGGACATGTTGTAAGCACACCACTCTGCTGGTTGTCCTAGGGTTTCTTGACCTTGGAACCACTACTAATTGGTCAAGTACCTACTCACTTGGCCTCATAGCCTTACAAAGCTCAGAGCACCTTGTACCAAGGCTCCCATCAGTCCTCCCAGTACTGGGAATCAAACCCAGGTCCTTCATGCTGATCGCTCAGCTATGGGGGTGAACAATGATAACACATATATCTGATCTTCTTATGAAGAAGCTCATAGAAGCAGCATCAGTGATCATAAGTCAGCAATAATGGTTACCAAAATGTAAAGGCCAACCAAAAAATCCAGAAAAAATATAAGTTCAGTAAAGGAGATAAGGACGTACTACTGCCATTTCTCAAGGAAGAACTCGAAACCTTTAGCTCTGGGCATGTGTATGTAGAGGTACTGTAGCTGAATTTACAAAAGTGATTGATCAAGTGCTGGCTAGATATTTACCTTATAAAATAGGTCAAGATGGCAGGAAATCTTCCTGGTTTCCATTCTTTGTAGAGAAACTTTTAAGGAAGCAATGACTACTGCACAATAGATGTAAAACAAAGTGCAAGGCTAGACACAGAGAGATGCCTTTGGCTGTCAGAAGGGCAATGACTACCATATCATTATCTTACAGAAAGACTTCTTATAAAACCTAAAGAAATTCTGGTTGTATGTAAAAGTTATCAGAAGTTAATGTCCAGGCACTTGTGAATGACCCAAGAAATGAAACTGAAGAAAGGAAAGCAAAAGCAGAAGTACTGAACTGTCTTCAAAACTTTGCTTACGAAGGAGGACGCAGAAGTGCTGCCCCAGTTCAATTCTAATACCACACCAAATTTGAGTGATATAGATATTTGTGTCAGCAGTGTAGAGAAAAAGCCGAAATCATGCACAAGGCTCCAGGGTCTGGTGGAATCTGTGTCAGATTCTATAAGAAATTGTGGCTAAGTTAGCCCCTTTTTTATTCATAATGTACCATAGATGTTTCTGACGAAAGACTCTGCCCTATAGTTGGAATAAAGCACAGGTCATACACATCTATAAGAACAGTGGCAGAAGCAACCCACGAAATCCAATATCACTGACATCCACCTGTCATATTATGATGGAGTGTATTCTGAGCTCAAACATAATGAGGTATCTCCAATAAAATGACCATCTTCATGGCAACCAGCGTGGATTCTGAAAACATTGGTCACATGAAACCCATGTTGCATTTTTCTTACATGACATCCTGAAAGCTCTGAATCAAGACAATGAGGTACATGCATTATCTCCTGGTTTTCCAAAAGCACCCCACAAACATGTATTAATGAATGTACTGTTACATGGGGTATCAAGTGAAATTGGTGACTGGACTGAGGGATTCTTGTTAAGAATGATGCAGCATGTTATTTTGGATGGAGAGTCTGACAGATGCGGAAGTATCAGGCATTTCCTATGGAAGAGCATTGGGACTCATGCTCATAAATGTACAATTTTCCTCTTCAAGAAACGTAGAAACATAGTATCCTATAACTACAATATCAGTTAATCACAAATGGAATCAGTGAACTCATATAAACAAGAACACGAGCCAAAAAAGTAGTCAAGCCTAGAGAAATCACGACAAGCATCATTTAATACTGCGTAATTCCACCTCTGGACTTGATAACCAGTGGATTCAGTTAGGAAGTGAGACCACAAGGTTGGCTGGCCACTGTGGCTGAGCGGTTCTAGGTGCTTCAGTCTGGAACCGCACTGCTGCTACATTCACAGGTTCGAATCCTGCCTCGGGCATGGATATGTGTGACGTCCTTAGGTTAGTTAGGTTTAAGTGGTTCTAAGTCTAGGGGACTAATGACCTCAGATGTAAAGTCTCATAGTGCTTCGAGCCATTTTGAACCACAAGGTTGTGCAGGTATGTTGCATCCAGGTTAAGCCACTTGCTGCGGAATGGAATGTGCTGTTCCACCAAACTGGGGGGACGCTGATATCAGCATTTTACCACTGTTCTGACATGACCCACAGATTTTCTATTGGGTCCAAATCAGGTGATTTTGCAGGCCAGAGTGGGGAAGTGTTCATAAAACCAGTCAGATATCCTTCCAGCCTGATGAACTTTGCTGTCATTGTCTATATGTGCCTGTGTGAGCAATGGCCTCTTGTGAGTGTGACCATCTCCAAACGTTAATTGCATGCAGTTCCCATAGCAGTTTTCTCTCACTAACAGGTGGGGACAGACATTCATTCACTGTCTGCAGCAATTCTTGTTGGGTTGGGAGACAATGTTGATCCTCAAGCCAAGTAATACATCTCAGGCCCCTCTCACACAGGATCTTATTCCAGCCACATTTCTGACATCACGTTTTGTGGCCATCTGTGTTACATTATTCCTTGTAGATAAACTGTCTGTGGCCAAACATCAATACATCCATCAGCTTCAAACCCGTATGGCGATGGGCATGGTCAAACATGCTACTCTGTCACATTCTTACATTTACCCATGTTTACGTACAATGTCCGCTCGAAACATAAATGTCTTACTGATCAGTAATGCCTTATGCTCATGTAAAGGCAGTATGTGCATTGTTGAGTGCATGGCTTGATTGCTATGCCATCTGTAGAATTTTTATGATTCTTCTATGTGTGCGCACTGGAGTGACTGGTGTAAGAAGAATATATGAAAATGTATACTGTGTAAGATTTAATGACCAGAATCATTAAATACTGGTTGAATAATGTACTGAAATGCACCTTTTTCCTGCCCAAAAGGCAAATGTCATTCCAAAAGACACACCCATGGATGATGAGACAGATGATAGCTGGCGTGGGAGCATTACTAGTGTTGTTATTGGTAACTTGGTAACCTGGTGAATGCTTTCATATTGCCAAACAGGGTTATGTGATGTGGGGTACTGAGCAACATATTATTGTTGCAAACACCACATTAACAAATGATGACACTACAGTACATCACCAAAATATTGTATAATTACTATGATTTCATCTGTCTGGATGCATGGGAATCTCTCATGTATGGTGCACAATTTGCACTTGAGTCTTGGTAGATGATGATGATGATGTGTTCAGCTGTGAACCTGGCAGATACACCTCCTTTCCATGATAACTTCTAGTACCTCTGGCATTCCACCTGATACCATTGTCATAAGTTTAATGCCATAACTCAAACAATGACTTAGCTACAGACATCCTATACACCATAATACAATGGACATCAGACTATCATTTACAGATGCTACTAACTGATTGTTTGTGTTCTTGCTAAGTGTCAGTACATGTACTGTGCCTCATTCCATTCCCTCATCTCCCTTCATTTCAATTGCTGCAGTCATGCTATACCTAATAATCTAGGGGATTGGAGTATGTTACGTACAATATATAGTAAACACACTCTTTTTACTAGACTGTGGCCTTGATGCATGATCAGCTATCTACATTTACTCTATACTTCACAAGCCACCTTTTAGTTTGTATTTGAGGGTACTGCTGGTACTACTGTGATTAACACCCTTTGCTGTCCTAATCACAAATGGTCTGTGGGCAGAATGAGTGTAAATAAGCCTCTGATTTCTCTGTTTTTCCTATGGTGGTCATTTCATGAGATTGGTTATTCTTGGAATGTACACTGCCAGAATCTTAACAATAAACTTCTCTGTGATGCACAAGATATTTCTTGTAGCATCTCCTACTGGAGTTCGATAACTATCTCTTTGATATTTGTGCACTTACTAAATGGACCTGCGATTAAACAATAATCTCATCCCTATCCCCTTATTAATCCTATGTCTCATTCAGTTTCACATAGCTTGGTGTGTTGCGATGCCAACCTCAGTATAAACTGATTGCTGAGGACAGGTAGTCAGGTTACCTTGACACATCTGGCATGCCGAAACATCGTGCGCATGACAGTGCGGTGCATGCGCGCTGGCTGCTCCCCCATGGCCTCACTGAGCAAGTGCAGGGTATACTGTGCTCGACTATCAAGACGGCGGCGGCGCATCACAGCACGCAGAAAGGCTGCAAATGTCGAATCCTCTGAATCCTCTTCTGTTGGACCACCTCCACCTGTTCACAAGAAAATATGATTTAAAAATATATAGCTATATTCTTAGGCAATGATTAGTCAGTGAGGTTATTCATGCATATGAGATATTTATAACAATAGTTTCACAAGATTATGTACCAATATCTTTAACATCTACTCAAGAATTTAAAATGAAGTATGAGATTGAATACAATCATGTATCTTGCCGAGTGAAAAAATTTTAATGTAAGATCAACAAGGAATTAAGAATCTCAATCATACACAGAAACACCAAAGAAACTGGTATAGGGATACCTATTCAAATACAGAGATATGTAAACAGGCAGAAAATGGCGCTGTGGTCGGCAACACCTATATAAGACAACAAGCGCCTGCAACAGTTGTTAGATCGGTTGCTGCTGCTACAATGGCAGGTTATCAAGATTTAAGTGAGTTTGGACATGGTGTTACAGTCAGCGCATGAACGATGGGACACAGCGTCTCTGAGGTAGTGATGAAGGGGGGATTTTCACGTACAACCTTTTCACGAGTGTACTGTGAATATCAGGAGTCTGGTAAAACATTAAATCTCTGACACTGCTGTGGCCAGCAAAAGAACCCGCAAGAACGGACCAATGATAACTGAAGAGAATCGTTCAATGTGACAGTCAACAAGTATTGGTACGCAAACCATTCAATGAAACATCATCGATATGGGCTTTTGGAGCAAAAGACCACTCGTGTACTCTTGATGACTGAACGACACAAAGCTTTACACCTCACCTGCACCTGTCAACACTGACATTGGACTGTTCATAACTGGAAATATGTTGCCTGATTGGACGAGTCTTGTTTCAAATTGCATCGAGCAGACAGATGTTTCCGGGTATGGAGACAACCTCATATATCCGTGTATCCTGCATGTCATCAGTGGACTGTTCAAGCTGGTGGAGGTTCTGTAATGGTGTGGGGCATGTGCTGTTGGAGTGATATGGGACCCCTGATATGTCTAGATACAACTCTGACAGGTGACACATGTGTAAGCATCCCATGTGATTATCTGCATCCACTTATGTCCTTTGTGAATTCTGACGGACCTGGGCAATTCCAACAGGACAATGTGACACCCCACATGTCCAGAATTGCTACAGTGTAGCTCCAGGAACACTCGTCTCATTTTACACACTTCTGCTGACCACCAAACTCCCCTGAAATGAACGTTATTGAGCACAGCTGGGAAGCCTTGCAACTTGCTGTTCAGGCGAGATCTACACCCCCTCGAACTCTTATGAATTTATGGACAGCCCTGCAGGATTCATGGTGTCAATTTCCTCCAGCATTACTTCAGACATCATTCGAGTCCATGCCACATCTTGATGCAACACTTTTGCTTGCTTGCAGTGACCCTACATGATATTAGGCAGGTGTACCAGTTTCTTTGCTCTTCAGTGTATAAATTACGAACTCAAGTTAACAGGTGGATTTCATACTATACATTTTCAAAAAGCATTCAGAAGGTGGAAGTTTAATGTAAGTCTGTCATATTCTCCAGCCCGAGTAGCTGGACTTGGACGTTGTGTGTGTGTGAGGCGTACTTGCTTGTGTGTGTGTGTGTGTGTGTGTGTGTGTGTGTGTGTGTGTGTGTGTGTCTCTTTTTTACTGGTGGAGGCTGTGGCTGAAATTTTATGTGAGTGTCTTTAAATTATGTCTGTCTGCAGCTTGACGTGTCTTCTTTACGGTAAGTAGCAATCTGTCTTTTCCTACATTGTTGATATTCCTGTCTGGAGTTTCCACTGTTTGATATTCTCTACTCTTTTTGTCAAGTATTTTTGGTAATCTGTCACCTTCTACACTACTCTTTCCATTTCTTATGTAATCTTCTAGTTTTTTGTTTAGAGACATTGATCCAGTAGTCTCCTGGTTTTTGTATTTTGATTTTGTTTGTAATCTTATATTGTGTATCCTATTACATGTATGAAAAATCTCACTTACACACTCTGGGTTTTTAGTGTGTCCATTCTTGTTGTTATTCAGGTTTGACTTCAGTACATTATGATGGGGATCAACAGTTCTTCGTAAAATTTCAGAAGTGTGCAAAGAACCAAATACTAAAACAGTGCCTGATACCTGTTCAAACAAAAATTACAACTACATACTGTATATGAACTTTCTGCCGTGCTTTGAGGCAATATTAAGCCAGATATGAAAATGGTGATATCAGGTGTATTCATCTACATCACAACTGCATTCAGGAGCAAGGAAGTGCCTGTCAGCTGGTCCAATTTTCTTTATCACACCCTGTTAGCTGTGTATGCCCAACCAACCACAAAGTTGGTTCACAGTTAGGGAAAATATTTTCATGCACCAACAAGTTACTGATGATCATGAACAATTTACATTAGCAATCAGCAATTTAGACCAGCTGGCAACACCATTTGTGTTGGATATTACCGAGCACCTGCCACATCTTCAAAGTCATCTTATTCTAAAAGCTGAATTAATTTCTTGCTACACCAAATTGCCAGACTAAGCAAAAATGCTGTACTGAGAAACAAGGGGTGAGAAAACCCTTCAGAATTTTGGTGGACTATACACAGTGTAGCAGACACAATTGTGGTTTTGAACAATTTATTGTTGCTTATTTGGAAACAGCATTTACTATTGCAAGTGCAAGTAACATTGGCACTGCATGAAGATCAAACAACAAACAAGTTTCAAAAGTGTCCAATAAAATATAGGCTATATTGGAGGCACCAGCAATAATTGCCATGACATCATTGGCAGACGACCTTCCAGTTGTCTCCATACTGCAGACGCTCAACTTGCCTGACAAAATGATGACACCACACTGTGCCACCACCACCACACAATGAGCATTTCTGTAGTGCTCCATAGTTTATGCACCACAGCTGAAACGCTGACTGGACAGGGTAGAGGGCAGTAGCAACAGGGAGGACCTATGATCTATACACATTACAGTACTGCTGTGCCAAGATTACCAGTACCTGTGGCCAACTTTATTGATTTGTATAGTCTCCAATTTGCTGAACTGGTCACACATCAATGAATTGTAATGCAGAGGAAACTAGAAACCAGTATTCCTTCATTTGTTGGTTTGATGTAGGAATCCTGGTTTCTAATTTTCTCTGCATTGCAATTCCTTCATGTGTGACCAGTTCAGCAAATTGCAGACTATGAAAATTATTCACCATGTTTGCCACATCCTGGGTATCTTTGTGGCACACCTTTGTGACTTTACTGTTTTCTGGTACCACAGGCATTTCAGTTGACAGGCATAAAGAAGTATAAAACCATAAACTTACCTAAATGACAGTCACAATCTGGATCAGGGACAACAGATCACAAATTGAACAAAATGTTTCACCAGCCATGGGTGCAACATAGACAACAGGCAGAACATCATCATCTTGGAGTAAACAAACTGTACAACAACAGTTGGTTTGTCACAGCAGCAGTATGACATCCTCACATTGAATGAAATGTAAATGTAAAAAGTACATCCACACAGGCTCCAAAAACACATGCATGCATGTCTGGAGAAACGGATGCTGTTCTTTCGATTACAGCTGTGGTAATTACAATGGGCATTCAATAAGTAATGCAACATTTTTTCTGAAACCTGGTTGGTTTTACTTGGTGTTCCTATACATCATATTATTCCAGTCCCTTTTGGCTACAAAACCATATTTTTCAATGCAATCTCCATTCAATGTGATGGCCTTAAGGCACCATACTAGGGGGGGGGGGGGGGGGGGGGTCTGTATGCCCACATAGTACCACTGTAATGGTCAACTCAGAACCAGTATCTTGCTGCATCAATAACCTCCCTGTCATCCAGGTACTCCTTCACACGGAGTGCGCCCTTCATTGGGCCAAACAGATGGGGCTGTAGTACAGATGAAGAAGAATAATCCAATGAAGTTTTGTGAGCTCCTCTGAGTTGCACAGACTTGTGTGAGGCCTTGTGTTGTCACAGAGAATGATAAGTTGGTTTGCATTTTTGTGACAACAGAACTCACCTCTAATGAGACTGTTCACATGTTCCGACATTGTAGGAGTGACAGCTGTGTGTGTGGCTGGCTGACACACGGGAGATCGGATACATTTGTGCAACCTTGTCAGGTAGGTGACGGATACCTCGCCCGATAACTCACCGTGCTTTTATTCACTGCCAGTCCCCTAAAGACATTCTGCAAGTGCCTATCTGTGGTGCTCTGGTTTTCTGCCAAAAGAAACTCAATGAAAGCTCTCAGTTTAGAATGTACCCCGTTAGAGATGCCATTTTGAAGGCTACGTATAATTGCTGGTACTTATTGGAACTTTGTTAAACTATAGGGGCAGAAATGGGAATATTCCACAATGTCCCACAACAAATTTTTTCAACAGATATTGGCAGAGAAAAAAAAAGTGTTGAATTGCTTACTGAATGCTCCTCATATTATGAAATGGATTTGCATTTTGCAAATCTGTATTGACATCTGCTGTTTGCAACAAAAGAAAATCAGTGCCGTACCTGGACTCGAACCCGAATTTCCACTTACTGTTTGTGGTCACTTTAACCACTTCAGTTATCTGACAAGGGAACCTCCCCGTCGCACCCCTCTCAGATTTAGTTATAAGTTGGCACCATGGATAGGTCTCGAAAAACTGAACATAGATCAATTGAGAAAACAGAAAGAAGTTGTGTGGAACTATGAAAAAATAAGCCAAAATATACAAACTGAGTAGTCCATGCGCAAGATAGGTAACATCAAGGATAATGCCAGATCAGGAGCGCCGTGGTCCCGTGGTTAGCGTGAGTAGCTGCGGAACGAGAGGTCCTTGGTTTAATTTTTTATTTTCAGACAATTATCAAAGTTCAGGCACTCACACATAATCAACTTCACTCTCCAAAATTCCAGGACATGTTCAGATTTGCTTGGACATATGCAGGATTTGACGGTCTACACACGGAAAAATTTGAAAACGTTAAAAACATATTTTTTGACAGAGCACAGGGAAAACTGTGCGACTGTAAAACTGTTGCATTCATTTGTTGCAGTTTATGTGACAAACTCTTATGTTTTCATCACTTTTTTGGGAGTGATTATCACATCCACAAGAAAACCTAAATCGGGCAAGGTAGAAGAATCTTTTTACCCATTCGCCAAGTGTACAAGGTAGGTGGGTCGACAACATATTCCTGTCATGTGACGCACATGTCGTCACCAGTGTTGTATAGAATATATCAGACGTGTTTTCCTGTGGAGGAATCGGTTGACCAATAACCTTGCGATCAAATGTTTTCGGTTCCCATTGGAGAGGCACGTCCTTTCGTCTACAAAGCGCACGGTTTTGTGGTTCGGTCGCAAAACACAGACACTAAACTTATTACAGTGAACAGAGATGTCAATGAACGAACAGACAGATCATAACTTTGCGAAAATAAAGAAAGTAAAATTTTCATTCGAGGGTAGACTTTAACCAAGGACCTCTCGTTCCGCAGCTGCTCTCGATAACCACAGGACCACAGCGCTCCTGAGTTCACAGTATCCTTGATGTTGCCTATCTTGAGTGTAGACTACTCAGGTTGTAAATTTTGGTTATTTTTTTCATAGTTCCATACAACTTCTTCCTGTTTTCTCCATTGATCTATGTTCAGTTTTTCAAGGCCTATCCACTGTGCCAACTTATAACTAAATCTGAGGGGGGTGCGATGGGGAGGTTCCCTTGTAAGCCTCCAGTACCACCAAACTTCCATACGTCACGGAGTCCAAAACTACTACGCTCATACATTTTGCGATTCTTGCAGAGGGAGAAACAAATATTTTATCAACATTTGAGCCCATCAAGGCACGGACGGTTTATGTTGTTTCTGTATCGTCACGTTACAATGTCCTTCAAACACGAATGCATAAACACAAACATTGTATTTACCAGTAATATATATTTTGGGCTTTCAATAATTTACTTCTCAAGATGGTTGTGTCAATAATAGATGTTTTTCCTCTCACTGACTGCTCTTGCTTTAAATTGACAGGAATGGCAGTTTTGAAGGTGTTAGCTGGCCCCACACAACTTGTCGTCACACGGTCTCGTGTGAAGATCACGGTAAATACGAGATGTACACCACAGCACGTGTCACTGCAGGTCTTCCGAGAACACACAGCCATCTCCGGCAGGGAGACTAACTGTTGCAGAAGAGTTTAATAATTCTTAACTGTACATTTAAATGCGTGTGAGTTGTCGACAGCACACGACAAAGTTAAGACCTTTAGAGGGAGCTTGCCGTTGACATACTGATTTCCTGTGGGGCCTGCAGTGAGCTGAACTATCGCGAAGTATGGCGGACAAAGCGTCTAGTGTGACGTCACAAGTTCGTTGTGGGGGGGCTCGCATTTCTCGTGGCATAACGGGACGCCAGCTGGCCGTTTAGCCGGACCGCCACGGCAGGTGTACTGACCCCAGACGGGCGCCCCGGCGTGCAGCAGCTCGCGCGTCAGGTCGGCCGCGTCGTCGAGGTGCGCGACGCTGGCGGCCAGCAGCAGCGCCGCCTCAGAGGGGCGCCGGCACACGGCGGCGGCGGCGACGCGCGCCACGGCGGCCGCCAGCGGGAACGCGGCGTCCCGCAGCAGCCTCCGGCACGCCGCCGCCAGCAGCGGCACGCACGCCGCCGGCGCCGCGCCCCCGCCGCCCACGCCCCCGGCGCCCACCACCGCCGCCAGCTGCAGCGCCAGCTGGCCTGCGCACGATTCCCCTGCAAAACACGAAACAGCTCCTGTAATGCCCTGCCTCTACTGCTCACTTGTTACGACCTCTGCAGACAATTTGACAGACTTTGCGTGTTTGTCAAATTATTTGGCTACATGTGTTTAACGTTTTCCCCCCAATGAACTGAAGTTATGTAGAGTTGTTCCCGTGTATAAGAATGGAGATGGAATATACATGAAGACAGTAACATTTCTCGAAAGAACAGATTACTGTTGTTGACCGTGCAGCTTTTCCCTGGAATAAATGATGACCAACTGCAACCCTCAGCTGCCGACAGGTGTTGTTGATATACCCCGATGTGGACAGCTGAAAATGTGTGCCCCGACCGGGACTCGAACCCGGGATCTCCTCCTTACATGGCAGACGCTCTATCCATGTGAGCCACCGAGGACACAGATGAATAGCGCGACTGCAGGGACTTATCCCTTGCACGCTTCCCGTGAGACTCACATTCCTAACTGTCCACAATTCTACATATGTAATGTACCTTATAGACATTTGCCCATTCACTCATTACTCGCGCACGCTTTGGCATATGCATATGGCATATACATATACACATATGTAGAATTGTGGACAGTTGGGAATGTGAGTCTCACGGGAAGCGTGCAAGGAATAAGTCTGTGCAGTCGCGCTATTCATCTGTGTCCTCGGTGGCTCAAATGGATAGAGCGTCTGCCATGTAAGCTGGAGATCCCAGGTTCGAGTCCCGGTCGGGGCACACATTTTCAGCTGCCCACATCGAGGTATATCAACAACACCTGTCGGCAGCTGAGGGTTGCAGTAAGTCATCATTGATTCCAGGGAAAAGCTGCACGGTCAACAACAGTAATCTGTTCTTTCGAGAAATGTTACTGTCTTCATATATATATATATATATATATATATATATATATATATATATATATATATATATATATATATATATATATATATAGTTGAAGGCTACCCAGCCATTGACCTGCGTCTGTGCGAATGCGCACAGATTGCCCAAACTCTTACGGGAATCGCCAAAGCGTGCGCGAGTAATGAGTGAATGGGCAAATGTCTATAAGGTACATTACATATGTAGAATTGTGGACAGTTGGGAATGTGAGTCTCACGGGAAGCGTGCAAGGGATAAGTCCCTGAAGTCGCGCTATTCATCTGTGTCCTCGGTGGCTCAGATGGATAGAGCGTCTGCCATGTAAGCTGGAGATCCCGGGTTCGAGTCCCAGTCGGAGCACACATTTTTAGCTGTCCACATCGAGGTATATCAACAACACCTGTCGGCAGCTGAGGGTTGCAGTTAGTCATCATTTATATGGAGATGGAAAATGCCCATCTAGTTACCGCCCCTTATCCCTCTCTCTTGTTTCTTCTAAAGTATTAGAAACGGTTATTTATAACCAAATGTGTAACTTTCTAGATAATAATTCTATTATTTCCAATAAGCATTTTGGTTTTAGGAAAAATAGATCGACCACTCATGCTACTGATTCGCTCGTTAAAAAGGTTCTCCAGGTATTTGAAGATACGGAGTTTGCTCTGGTCACCTTTTGCGATCTGAGTAAAGCATTTGATTGTGTGAACCACAACTTACTTCTGCATAAATGAGAGATTTTAGGTTTTCAAAACAGTGGGTTGGGTATTCTTAGGTCTTTTTGTGGAGCACCGTAAACAGATTGTTTGTATTAATGAAGACAGATCCAATGTTGCCGATGTCCTGTGTGGTGTGCCTCAGGGCTCGGTGCTTGGCCCACTGCTTTTTCTGATTATGATTAATGATGTACCATCTAATGTAATTTCCCATTCAATCTTATATGCTGACGATTCAACCTTTATCAACAATGACCCTGACATTGAATTGTTAAAACATATAACATAAATACCATCAGTGAAGCATCAGAATGGTTCAGAGCAAACGGTTTTTTATTAAATGAAAATAAAACACAGTTCATGTTTTTCAGCTTAAGAGACACCCTTTTTCTGAATGTTTCAAATAATGTTAAATTTCTTGGTATATATTTAGATAGTGAACTTAATTGGAATTACCATATTAACTATATATCTGCTAGGCTTTCTAGAGTAATCTATTTGTTGAGAAGGTTAAAAGGTTGTGTATCAGATCAGTATATTAGATCAGCATATTTTGCCTTCTTTCAGAGCATTATTTCTTATGGTTTACTATTATGGGGAAACTGTAGCCATGATATTCTTCTACTGCAAAAAAAAAAAAAAAAAGTTGTAAGAATTATCACTGATTCTGGTAGACTAGATTTCTGCAAGCCATTGTTTGTGAATGTTGTTAATCTCTATATATATACTGTTGTTCTACATACTATGAACAATTTACCAAACCAGCAATTAAGAGAAAATATACATTCGTATAATACGAGAAACACATTGATGTACCTTTTCAACGTTTAACTAAGTCTTTAAAAATGTTGCAATAAATTTTCTCTTTGTAAATTAGATTGTTCTATTGAAAAGATCAAGCCAAAACTGTATGAGTGGCTGGTCGAGCATCCTTTTTATTCCCTTGATGAATTTCTTGATTGCAGTCAAAAACAAATAATATAAACTTTGGCTGCTCCCGATATACTATATTAATTATTTCATTAGCAGTTCTAGTTACCTATTTGTTAGTAGCTAGTAATAAGCATTAATCTGTTTTTCTCCGCACAGTTGCAAGGGGCAGGTATTATAATCTGATGTAATATTTCTTTATATATAATATGTTTTCTTGTATTGGTATTCTGTATTCTGACTTTTTTCTGTATTTTGTGCTGCTATATTGATTTGGTTGTACTACCTCACTTTATATATTGTACCTCCTGTCTATTGACTATTTATAAAACTATTGTAATATTGTTCTTATAGCTCCTGCATATAATTTTGTTTATATTTTGTAATTTGACGTTGTCTATTGCTTCTGTAAGCTTAACGACAATAAAATCTTATTATTATTATTATTTGTCAAACATGTACTGTCTTTGACATGTTTGGGAGAAATTTTGATTGACAGCCAATTTGACAAATAAGCGTGCGCTTAAGCGCTAGTTGCTCGCAAGGGTGCCCATACCTAGTGGTAGAGAGGGCTTTTATTTTTTACTTATTTATTTATTTTTTTGCTTCCACATTGATTTAAAATTTTTACCGACCTTTCCTTTGAGTGAGATGAGATTCCGAAAATAAACACTTGACAAAACTTTTCTAAAATGTCGAATTAAAAACCTAGAGTTTAGTGTTGAATAATAAGTGCACTGTTTTGTCTGTACTGATTTTTGTTTATTTCAAACTAGTTTTCGGCTTATTGGCCCAATATGCTGAAACCTATATTATGCTGTGGGACCAAGACCGTGCTGTGTTCGATTCAATTTTTATTACAGGCGGCCTATTTCGGCGTGATTGCTAGCTTCAGGTTATATCCGGTGGTTTTGATATCCATATAATATCGCTGTCTTGGTTGCTGTCACTAATGTATAAGTTTGCTCCTTTGATATTAGTGGGGCTAAAGTAGGTGTTAAACTTTAGCTGGACCAGTTATTTATGAAGTTGTCGAATTATGAGAGTTTCTTTCATAATGACGTTATTTGGCGGCTGTATTGACAGTTGAGTCAGCGATGTTATAACAGCTGTCAAGTAAGGTCATTATGAAATAAACGCTGATAATTCGAGAACTTCAGAAATAATCGCTCTAGCTAAAGTTTAACCCCTACTATTGCTCCACCAACACCTTACACAGTAGCGACAGCGACTAAGACAGTGATATGACATAGCAGCGTCTTGGTCTCATAGCACAGCGTATAATGTCCTTATATGACATATGCAACGCAGCGGACCCATGTGAGTACAAAAGCCGAAACTAATTTGAAGTAAACAAAAATCAATAGAATAAAAACAGTGTACTTGTTGCTCAATCTTAAATATGGAACTGTACTACCAGAAGTAACAGAAGAATCTATAAAACTGTAAGTAATGTTCTTATGTTGCAAATATTTCAAAGTTAAAAAGAAAGTAGTGTTGAGTCTATTATAAGTTGGATGATGATAACAATAATAACAATATTCGGTTATATCGATGCTAGCAATACATTGGCTGCAGCAACATCGATCAAAAACGTCGCGTAACTGACTCCGATATTTCAGTATATCGCTGGCCGATATCCCAACCCTAATCAGCTAAGTAATACAGAACCTTGTGTCTGCAGCCATTGCGAAGTGGCTGTTGTGCTGTGTTGTGTTGGGCTTGGTGAGTGACGAAGCGCTTGTCTTAATCGACTGTTCGTGCCAACGGATTCTGCTGCAGCGTTCCTGGTGTTCCAATTTAGTCTTGTCTGTCACGAAGTGATCGCTTTCATTTACACGTCAGCACCAAAATTTCGTTTGTTGAAACAGCTGCCTGCTGTGCAGTTTCGCATCTGAACAGTGAAAGTAAAGTTATGAGGGACCATCCTTTTACGGAACAACCGCAATGTGGTAACAGAACGTAGGGACAAAGACAATGAATTTCATCAACGCCCACAGCAACATTATTAGAGGACGTTCTTCATAGAGGACTACGTTAAGTTTTCCTCACTCCCGTGAACTGAAAGAATAGGAAAAGTGTTGTGCAAGTATGCCAAAAATTTACATTTATTTACTCCAGAAAACGTATACAGCACTTACAGACACCTCAGACAATATTTAGAAGGCAACTTCCTTTCGGTTTTGTTTTCTTTTGCCATGTAAACGTCTATTTGCTCGTCGATCGAACTTTCTTGTAAGGCAAAATACTGTCATGTGTGAGTCGCTGTCGTTAATAACTGCAAGTTCAGTCCGCAGTATCTGTACCTAAGTATTGCTTTCCCATTTTAAGAATTAATTTCTGCGAACTATTAGGAACAAGAACGATTTTTTTTTCTGGCCTTATGAGATAAGAAAAAGAACTAGGAAGCAGATAAAGGCTCTTGGTGACAAAGAGAAGTGCTTCCCACTATCCCTGTTCCCAAGTAAAAGACCTGGGACTGAAAGCTCTCAGCCTGTTCTGACAAAAAAAAAAAAAAAAAAAAAAAAAAAAAAAAAAAAAAAAAAACATAGAAATAAGAACATTGACTTGTTCTTAAAGGTCATTCCATTTTTGTAGGCAATAAAATTATAAAATTTTGCTCTCTAATTTATTACTTTAAGGAATTATCTACGGTACTTTTAACATTTCAGAAAAAGCTACGTGCTTCGTTTGAAGTAGTTCAGTTAGAACTATCTCAAAAAGCATAGTTCCGTGGAAGAACTTCTTTGGCCGTCTCTACAGTCAGTTGTAGTTTGTTCACTACGTCCTAATGCGAGTTTACCAGGTTGCGGAGGGTGACGGCAGCAAGCTCCGTCTACAAACCCAGAACCCTTCATCTCCCCCCCCCCCCTCCCCCTCCCTCACCGAAGCCCAACACACGGACAGTCCGATGGTGAGTGGCGATGCGGTGGGAAAAAAGTGCGCTTCCCTCATATACACTCCTGGAAATTGAAATAAGAACACCGTGAATTCATTGTCCCAGGAAGGGGAAACTTTATTGACACATTCCTGGGGTCAGATACATCACATGATCACACTGACAGAACCACAGGCACATAGACACAGGCAACAGAGCATGCACAATGTCGGCACTAGTACAGTGTATATCCACCTTTCGCAGCAATGCAGGCTGCTATTCTCCCATGGAGACGATCGTAGAGATGCTGGATGTAGTCCTGTGGAACGGCTTGCCATGCCATTTCCACCTGGCGCCTCAGTTGGACCAGCGTTCGTGCTGGACGTGCAGACCGCGTGAGACGACGCTTCATCCAGTCCCAAACATGCTCAATGGGGGACAGATCCGGAGATCTTGCTGGCCAGGGTAGTTGACTTACACCTTCTAGAGCACGTTGGGTGGCACGGGATACATGCGGACGTGCATTGTCCTGTTGGAACAGCAAGTTCCCTTGCCGGTCTAGGAATGGTAGAACGATGGGTTCGATGACGGTTTGGATGTACCGTGCACTATTCAGTGTCCCCTCGACGATCACCAGTGGTGTACGGCCAGTGTAGGAGATCGCTCCCCACACCATGATGCCGGGTGTTGGCCCTGTGTGCCTCGGTCGTATGCAGTCCTGATTGTGGCGCTCACCTGCACGGCGCCAAACACGCATACGACCATCATTGGCACCAAGGCAGAAGCGACTCTCATCGCTGAAGACGACACGTCTCCATTCGTCCCTCCATTCACGCCTGTCGCGACACCACTGGAGGCGGGCTGCACGATGTTGGGGCGTGAGCGGAAGACGGCCTAACGGTGTGCGGGACCGTAGCCCAGCTTCATGGAGACGGTTGCGAATGGTCCTCGACGATACCCCAGGAGCAACAGTGTCCCTAATTTGCTGGGAAGTGGCGGTGCGGTCCCCTACGGCACTGCGTAGGATCCTACGGTCTTGGCGTGCATCCGTGCGTCGCTGCGGTCCGGTCCCAGGTCGACGAGCACGTGCACCTTCCGCCGACCACTGGCGACAACATCGATGTACTGTGGAGACCTCACGCCCCACGTGTTGAGCAATTCGGCGGTACGTCCACCCGGCCTCCCGCATGCCCACTATACGCCCTCGCTCAAAGTTCGTCAACTGCACATACGGTTCACGTCCACGCTGTCGCGGCATGCTACCAGTGTTAAAGACTGCGATGGAGCTCCGTATGCCACGGCAAACTGGCTGACACTGACGGCGGCGGTGCACAAATGCTGCGCAGCTAGCGCCATTCGACGGCCAACACCGCGGTTCCTGGTGTGTCCGCTGTGCCGTGCGTGTGATCATTGCTTGTACAGCCCTCTCGCAGTGTCCGGAGCAAGTATGGTGGGTCTGACACACCGGTGTCAATGTGTTCTTTTTTCCATTTCCAGGAGTGTAGTTTTGGTACTACACGTGTGCTTACTGGTTCAACACGAGGATCACTTCGTAAGGGCTCCGGTACACATGGGTACCGTATTGTTAGATAGCCATTGTTGGCAGCGGCCATACACAAAACACTTGTGGCCTGAAGTCGACCGACTTGTAGCAGCTATAGCCGGTCCAGAACTAGGGAAGGACGTTGTGAACAAGCTGTAGGTAGCGTTGGCTGCAATCAAAAACAAATGTCTACCAGCGGGAGTTTTCCGAGTTCTGCCGATCGGCCAACGCATTATTAAGCCGGCAAAGAGTCTGTCTGTACGGTGTGATAAGTCACAAGTTTGCCATGCGTTAGACAGTGAAAATGATAACGAGGCATACTCTCGATAAATAGAATTTTGTTCTGGTGGCGTCCACGGCCTCAGTATGTTTAAGACATAAAACATGGTTTAAACGGGCTGCAACACGATCCATAAAAAATAAATAAGACGAAAAGAAAAGTAAACTGAGAAAGTCACCAACGCGGTGGTCCACTTCTGGTCCTTATGCAAAAAGTTATTCGGCTCGGCATTGATTGTGACAGTTGTTGGATGTCCCCCTGAGGTGTATTGTGCCCAATTGGCGCGTTACATCGTTGGAGGGCCCTGCCCATAATGCTTCAAGCGTTCCCAATTGGGGAGAAATCTGGCGGCCTTGCTGGCCAAATTAGTGTTTGGCAAACACGAACACAAACAGTAGAAACTTTTACCGTGTGCAGGCGGTCATTAACTTGCTGAAATGTAAGCTCAGGATCGCTTGCCATGAAAGGCAAGAAAACGGGGTGCAGAATATCGTCGACGTATCGCTGTGCTATAAGGGTCCCGCAAATAACAGCCAAAGGGGTGCTGCTATGGAAAGAAAAGACACCCAAGACCATCACTCTTGGTTGTCGGGCCGTATGGCTTGCCACAGACCGGTTGGTATCCCACCAATGACCAAGATGTCTCCAGACATTTCATTGCTAGTCATCGGGGCGGAGTTCGAAGCGGGGCTCATCACTGAAGACAATTCCTTCACAGTCAATAAGATTCCAGACCGACAGAAAACGCGCTGGAGCGACATGGATACGTGTATCTGGAAGACTCTAGAGGAGACCTTTCTTCAGCAATGAATTTCAAATAACTGACAATGGCGATGAAATCCTCTTTAAGCGATGTGTTGTTCAATAATAAATCTATGTTTCTGCGAAGAGTAACATTTCTGTATCTTTCTGGATCAGGCAGTTGATGCTATAATTACGTTTGCGATATAGGTCTTTTGAATGTAATGGTAGGAACACTTCAAAAGTTGTAGTTCTAATAAAAAAGTTGTTCCGTAATTTTTGAACAATATTGATGGCTGTGCGCAAAAAAAGACTTTGGAACTTGTAGAATTGTTATACTAATCACTGTACTGAAAGCAGTACTGCACGCATACTGTGTGTGAAAGCGAAATAGTATGAAGAAGAAACTACGTTCTGACGTCGTATACAAAGGAGCAGCACACCACTCAGAAACGTACGACAAATATGCAGTGATAGGAGCCAATAAGTATTATACAGACGTTATTGTTGCAAACGTACCTGCGACAAGGGCGTCATAGAGACGATCGTAGGCATCCTGAATTCCTGCTCTGCCCAGAAGTGACACGCCCTTCTGAAACAAACAAATATTTTCTTCAGTTTTTAGCTAAAAATCTAAATTTTGGAGAATAGGAGATTGCCTTACTTCAACAAAACGTCGATACAACTTAAGCAGACGCCCGGAACAGATTTAAAGACACGAGTGTATATTACATGATAGTGGCGTGTGCAAATAAATGTTGACTGCGTTCTTAAGGTCCAATCTAAACAACACCTGAAAAGCGTGACTTACTTTTAAAGAAACGCCAAACCTGAGGCGCAGGGCCGGCTCCAGGAATTTTTCAACCCCCCCCCCCCCCCCCCCCCCCCCCGATCCTCTCATTTTCAGACACATCACACTTACTCCACTTACTCGTACGTCTTTTTTACGTGAATACGTCCTTAAAATCAGAGCCAGGTATGGGCGTCAGTCAGTGCAGCAACGAAACATTTTTCAGTGTAGTACGTTTTGAGCTACAGCTCCAAAATTAATTACGTCAACTAAAATTAAATTATGTCACTCGCTGATTATACAAGTAAACAGTTTTTATCGTTCCCTGAGCAGAGCGGAGCGTGCGGCGCGAGGCCTCTAGCAACCAGCACAGCTGAGTACTGCGTTGTCTGCGGTATCGGTGGTTCAGAATGACAATTATTGAACTGTATGACATGAAACCATCATAATTTCTGAACGGTTTGCGTTGGAACGTTCAGACTGCTCGGTTGATCGCAGGGCATGATGGGAATTAATATGTGCATCATGGTTTGGTTTAGCGACGAAGTCCATTTTCATTTAGATGGGTTCGTCAATAAGCAAAATTGGCGCTTTGGGGGTCTGAGAAACCACATTTCGGAATAATCGGGTGCGATATTCCTTGATGGCACGGTGACTACCGAATGGGAGTGAAGGTTTAGGAAGATAATTTCATCCCCATCGTCCAAAGTGTCCCTGATTTCGACAAGATGTGGTTCATGCAAGACGGGGATCGACCCCATCAAAGCAGAGGATTGTCTGATGTCCAGGAGGGGCATTTCGGGGACCGCATTCTGTCTCTGCGGTACCCAGGGGCCACTGGCATGGCCCTCGATTGGCCGCCATATTCTCCGGATCTGAACACATGCGATTCCTTTTTGTGGGGCTGTATCAAAGACATCAATAACACCAACACCGTTGCTGAACTGAAGACAGTTACTCAGGAGGTCATCGACAACTCGATGTTCCGACACTTCAGCGGGTCATACAGAATTTCGCTACTCGTCTGCGTCACATCATCGCCAATGACGGCAGGCATATCGAACATGTCATAACCTAAATCCAAATATCTGTAGTGACGTTTACAAGTTGAAGAAAGTGTGTGCACGCCGTAGTTTGCAACTAATATACTTTTTTTTTCACATAGTTCAATAATTGTCACCCTGCACTTCTACTCTACATAGTGGAAGATAATAGGAGAGCGAGAAATTTACGTATGAATGTTTTATTTGTTGAAAAAAGAGTGTAAATCGCCAGTACCTATTTATTATGTCCGTAGCATGTAACGAAAAGCGGTCATGGTTGGACATCGAGAAGGCGTCCTTTCCAGTATGCCACAACCTCGACTTATGGCTCAAAACAAGCACTTTAGAAAGCAGCTTTTCTTTAATGTAGGGAAAAGTAACAGTTAAATTCTAACTGAAGTTGTTGGAACGCAAACAGTGTGAAATACGACGAAACTGGGGGTTGAGGGTTTGGGGAAGGAGACCAGACAGCGAGGTCATCAGTCTCATCGGATTAGGGAAGGATGGGGAAGGAAGTCGGCCGTGCCCTTTCAGAGGAACCATCCCGGCATTTGCCTGGAGTGATTTAGGGAAATCACGGAAAACCTAAATCAGGATGGCCGGACGCGGGATTGAACCGTCGTACTCCCGAATGCGAGTCCAGTGTCTAACCACTGCGCCACCTCGCTCGGTGACGAAACTGGGTAAACAGTTCTGCAGAGCAGTTTAGTTGCTGCAGATCCTAAATAAGGTTTAATGTATTTTTCCGTATGATCTTAATATTAATTTCTATCGACTATGGATTGAGCACCGAGAAAGAAAAACTAATGAGTAAAAACTTAAAATAAGCTACAGGCAAAGCAGACAAAACTAATTTGCAGAAGCGTGGCAAGACAAAGAGCAATATAAATGGTATTAATGGCAGATCCAAAAGAAAGGGGGTGGTGTGGGAAGGATTCCATGCATCTTCCCAAGTCCAAACGCAGCTTAAGCACAATGTCTGGATTAAAAAGATTATGAAATGTGGCTATATAAACTATGAACTATTTTTCTCAGATATGCTGCTATAGTGGTCAAGGTTGCTGTATAGGAACTGTGAGGCCACCATAAGCTGACATTTATCTTAATTTCTTTTGAGTAAGATTTTCCACTTCTGTAGGTCCTTTCAGGCTGGTGTAGGTAACTTTCAATGTTGTGTAGGCGCATGGTAGAAACTGAGTTGGCAACACAGCCACCAGAAAGCTTTGCTACTTTGAAAGACGCGTCCAAAGTAGCAACTGCAGCGCTTCATTTGTCATCTGTTTCACAATACCGTAAATAATTTCCAGTAAGGCACTTGATTTTTATGAATTCTTTATATTTCCAACTTATTTTCACAATTCTTCATTCATGCAAAACTTTGATTGGGTTGTTTAATTTATTTCTTCAAAAACATGCCGCCCTGGGTTGTGGCACGATCCCTCTCTCTTCCCAGCCTCTTAGAACCGGCTTTGCGCGAGGGAAAGTGACGATTGGACAATTCATTGCCGCTGGTTTCACTCACAGAAGTTTAAGCCGTGTTCTTAGGTCCCAACCTAACGCCCATCTACATCTACATCTACATCCATACTCCGCAAGCCACCTGACGGTGTGTGGCGGAGGGTACCTTGAGTACCTCTATCGGTTCTCCCTTTTATTCCATTCTCGTATTGTTCGTGGAAAGAAGGATTGTCGGTATGCCTCTGTGTGGGCTCTAATCTCTCTGATTTTATCCTCATGGTCTCTTCGCGAGATATACGTAGGAGGGAGCAATATACTGCTTGATTCTTCGGTGAAGGTATGTTCTCGAAACTTTGACAAAAACCCGTACCGAGCTACTGAGCGTCTCTCCTGCAGAGTCTTCCACTGGAGTTTATCTATCATCTCCGTAACGCTTTCGCGATTACTAAATGATCCTGTAACGAAGCGCGCTGCTCTCCGTTGGATCTTCTCTATATCTTCTATCAACCCTATCTGGTACGGATCCCACACTGCTGAGCAGTATTCAAGCAGTGGGCGAACAAGCGTACTGTAACCTACTTCCTTTGTTTTCGGATTGCATTTCCTTAGGATTCTTTCAATGAATCTCAGTCTGGCATCTGCTTTACCGACGATCAACATTATATGATCATTCCATTTTAAATCACTCCTAATGCGTACTCCCATCTTGGAAAACGCTACAGCTTTCGAAAAAAAATCATATGGCATGCATCATGTCATAACGTCTCACTCTAAATCAGAATTATTGCATTTTTATCGCAGTAATAGCACAACAAATCTCATTTAATTTATACATATAAAATACACAAAAATTTAGGCCATCTGAAACTACACTGTGTGATCAAAACTATTCGAACACCCCCAAAAAATAAGTTTTTCATATTAGGTGCATTGTGCTGCCACCTACTGCCAGGTACTCCATATCAGCGACCTCAGTAGTCATTAGACATCGTGAGAGAGCAGAATGGGGCGCTCCACGGAATTCACAGACTTCGAACGTGTTCAGGTGGTTGGGTGTCAATTGTGTCGTATGTCTGTACGAGAGATTTCCACACTCCTAAACGTCCTAGGTCTGTTTCCGATGCGATAGTGAAGTGGAAACGTGAAGGAAGCACAAAAGCGTACAGGCCGACCTCGACTGTTGACTGACAGAGGTCGTAATATGTATAATAGGCAGACATCTATCCAGACCATCATACATAAATTCCAAACTGCATCAGGATCCACTGCAAGTACTGTGTCAGTTAGGCAGGAGGTGAGAAAACATGGATTTCATGGTCGAGCGGCTGCTCATAAGTCCCCATCACGCCGGTAAATGCTAAACGACGCCTCGCATGGTGGAAGGAGCGTAAATATTGGACGAGTGAACAGTGGAAAAGCGTTGTGTGAAGTGACGAATCACGGTACACAATGTAGCGGTCCGATGGCAGGGTGTGGGTATGGCAAATGCCCGGTGAACGTCATCTGCCAGCGTTTGTAGTGTCAGCAGTAAAATTCAGAGGCGGTGGTGTTTTGGTGTGGTCGTGTTTTTCATGGAGAGGTCCTGGACCCCTTGTAGTTTTGCGTGGCACTATTACAGCACAGACCTACATTGTCGTTTTAAGCACCTTCTTGCTTCACACTGTTGAAGAGCAATTGGGGGATGGCGATTGCATCTTTCAACACGATCGAGTACCTGTTCATAATACACGGCCTTTGGCAGAGTGCCGGCCGGTGTGGCCGTGCGGTTAAAGGCGCTTCAGTCTGGAACCGCGTGACCGCTACGGTCGCAGGTTCGAATCCTGCCTCGGGCATGGATGTGTGTGATGTCCTTAGGTTAGTTAGGTTTAATTCGTTCTAAGTTCTAGGCGACTGATGACCTCAGCAGTTAAGTCGCATAGTGCTCAGAGCCATTTGGCGGAGTGCTTACATGACAATAACATCTCTGTAAGGGTCTGGCTGCACAGAGTCCTGACCTGAATCCTATAGAACACCTCTGGGATGTTTTGGAACGGCGACGTCATGATAGGCCTCACCGACCGACATCGATATGTCTCCTCAGTGCAGCACTCCGGGAAGAATGGGCTGCAATTCCCCAAGAAACCTTCCAGCAGCTGATTGAACGTATGCCTGCGAAAGTGGAAGCTGTCATAAAGACAGCACCATATTGAAGTCCAGCATTACCGATGGAGGGCTCCATGAACTTGTAAGTCATTGTCAGCCAGGTGTCCGGATACTTTTGATCACATAGTGTATGTAGGTCGTAGCTTATCCGGAAGAGGCGCTACCACAGCCCTTGTTTATCGTTTCAACCTTTCCTTTCTTCCGCGATAACACCAGCCTGAAGTTTAGCCTCTGCCCTCATTTTATCCATACTCTTCGATTCAGTACAACACAACGAAACATAATTTTAGAAATATATACGGTTAAGCGCTGTATAATATACGATTACCTTCATTCTAGAAAAAAGCTACTGTTAAATAAGTGATCCATGCGACAGTTGAAAATCAAATGACTCCAGACTATCAAAGATCAATGAAAGACCAAGCCTTTTAACCCATGCATTGACAATGATAAATAAATATATTAAACGTTAAGCAGCGTATCGCAGTGATAAGATTATTTATATTTTTATGTATGAAATTAAAATGCATTTTATGTACAAAATCTGTACCACAAAAGCGCATTTAACCTGAAATAGTGTATCGGCCTACACTGAATGCCGAGGTTTACGTATTTTATACCTTTGCTTTTATGCATATCATCTTTGCCCTTCAAACGTAATTGATGAATTTTGTTAACGTGCTACAGCGTAGCTACTGGTGTATGTGGCGCGCGTTGCAAGCAAAATGCAGTTCAAGCATGAGCCACCAGACAGTATTCGCGTAAGTAGTGCCTAACATTACGTTTCATAGCAGTAATATAGTAACTTTTTAAATTTGTTTTGAAGGTATCACCATGCAAACATTCCGCTACAGAGAGTTTCTAGAATTTCTTAAATACCTAAAATTGTAGGAGGAACATTTTAAGCTAGTGAATGTGGAAGTCATGCCCGAAACTGGTTTTGCGAATAAAATAATCGACAATTACTATTTGCTATTAATATTGATGTGTGTGTATACATTCCTACACATCTACAACAAATTAATAGCTATACGTGATTAGACACTGTAATATATGCATGTTCTCGTAGAAAGACTTGCGATTAAAACCGCGTGCAAAACTTTTGGATCTTTGCTCATGACGTAAACAGATGCGTGTGAAAGATTATCGTTGCGGAGTTAGATGTATTCGCGCAGTTGTCTTTGTTAGGGATTCATGTACAGCTGTCCATTTGAATAAGAGGAGATGGTATTCGTGAAACGCGTCGTGGTTAGAACCAGCATCATTGTTGACAGTTTGCTTATCTTCAAGACTAGTAAGTAAAAAGTGTGCTTCATACAGAAAAAAATTTCATTTCGCTGTTTATGAACTATAACAATTTTGATCACTTTTACATTGTTAACACGCGTATCCGTAAAATACAAATACTGCTCAGCTATTGGATATTTTTTTTTATTTTTTTATTTGAGCTTTTCCTAATTACAGAGGCTTATCTCCAACATAATAATTTACTTGGAAATTACAATACAAACAATAAACGTTCTTAAACTATATTCTCAAAATATTTCTCCAGGTGTCTTGCGTGTCCTCTTCCTCTGCGCCCATTCTCCTCATTGTGTGCTGTACATTTTGGAGCCAGGTGGTCACAGGTCGTCGTCTTCTTCTTCTCCCCTCCGGTTCCCACCCCAGTATCAGTTTTGGTATTCTGGTTTTCTCCATTCGTCGTACATGCCCGTACCACTGTAATTTCTTCCTATCCATTACGTCATATATTCTTTCTTTTATTTCCATTCTCCTTATTACTTCGGTGTTCCTTATCTTTTCTTTCCTGGAGATTCTTGCCGATCTTCTCCAAAAGTCCATCTCTAGAGCTTGTAATTTTTTAATGTGCTTCATGTTAATTGTCCAGGTCTCCGTTCCATACAGAACCACACTCTCTAATATGGATTTGTATATTAATTTTTTAGTTCTGCTCATTACATTCCTGCTCCATAAGACTGAGTTAAGCATCCCAATGACCCTCCGTTCGCTACTAATTGGATACTTTTTTTGATAAAATATTTCCACGACTGCTGTCAAGGGCGTACTCAGTCATAGAGACGTATAAGTTCAATATCGGTTTGGAAAATGTCAGAACATTTAATGCAGAGGTATCCAGCCTTTTAGCTTACCTGGGCACCCTGGAAGACAACGAGTATTTTTGGGCCACACATAATATACTTAACGCTAACAAAAAAAAAAAAAACAAAAAAAAAAAAAATTCTCAACGTTACACCTAGAAGTTTGTCTTGTCAGATAGGACGGAAAATATCGTTTGTAGAAATACGATGACTGTTTCAGAGCAAAGCGGGTAACGACAGTTCAGCTCTCCAACAAAGTCTGTTTCTCCAAAGAGAGTGTCTTATTTGTAACTGCTGTGATTTGATGTCTTTAGCTGTTAGAGAAACAGACTGCAGTACTCTAACCGACGGTCAGCTTCCTGTTTCTTGTGGCACAAACACAGTTCTGCGGTTCTGACCATGGAAGTTCACAGACAAAGAGTATCGACAAAGAATTATTTTTATGTTATTTGCCTACCCGGGAATGCCGTTGCTATGGGAGAGAGAACCCTTTGCTCCGCTGGTGTACGCACCTGTGCTTTGATGGCGGACAGGTCGTCGTGGTCTGGCTTCCTGAAGAAGTCCTCGATAGTGATGGCTGCAGCACATTCCCGAAGCACTGCATCTTGGTCCTGGTCATCATCTGCTGAAACGGAGAAAGTTGAGCAATATTAACCTCTGACCAGACCAGCTGCTGCATTTACAGCTAGAGGAAGATCTCAAAATACGAATAATGATCTACATAATATAAGGGCAGATAGTCAGAAGGTGATGAAAATGCCGAAAGCTGTTGAAGCTTTCTTAAAAAATTGTTTTGTAGCAACGGACATTTGCTGACGTTCTGCCATCATATGTCTAGTGTAAACAATCAACTTCCGAGTGGCGATAAAGATACATTTCTACGGTCGACGACTCGATGTTTTACGATTCTGTGTAAGCTGAGACTTTGGCATCTGGAAGTTCGGCGCAAATACAAACTTTTTTGATAACTCAAATTTCGCTATTCGTCACAGTTTAGGCAATTACGTCCTTCGCTATCTATTGGCCTCTCTTATGGCATACTTGCCCATACCCATTCAGCCTCTCTATTTGTAATTCTAGTAATTTTTATCACAGCGTATTGTCGCATTTGTTTTATGATGATCAGTATAAAGACCCTAATAAAAAATATTGGAATTATAAATCAGCTGTGGCAAGTTTGTCTAAACATGACATCATATCAAGCTCTTTATCTGTATTTAATAGATGGTTTCGCGAATCTTTCAACGTAATGTGGTTTAAGGGGTTCTTTCATGTTTCTTGTAGTTATTCTGTTGTTCTAAATTTGAACCTGATATGACGCAACAAGCTGTCTTGGATCCTTTATGTTCCTAATATATCGTGTAAGGGGCAGTCAAATGAAAGCGAGACAGATGAAAGAAAAGTAAGTAAACTATTTATTATTACAAAAGTAATCGCCATAACAGTTAATACATATATCCCTCTTGGAGACAAGACGGTCAGTGCCTTCATGGAAAAGTGTTTGTGGTTGCCTCGGGATGCATGATTGTATCAAGACGTGCACCTCTTCGTCCGAAGCAAATCTACGGCCATGAATGTCTTTCTTCAAGGCTCCAAAATTTGGAAATCGCATGGGGAGAGATTGAGACTGTACGGTGAAGCGTAACCGAAATAGATCATTGTGTTGCAGGATAATGCCCGTCCACATATTGCAAAGGCTGTATCGACCGTGCTGCCGAAGGTTCGCTGGAAAGCCCTTACACGTCCTCCATACAGTCCCAATCTCTGCCCAGACGATTTACATATTTTAGGAACCCTGAAGAATTACATTCGTGGCCGTCGATTTGCTTCTGACGAACAGGTGCACGCTGGGTACAACCATGGTTCCGCAGGCAACTTCAAACATTTCGAAACAGTCCTTTGTTAAGCCTATGT
This sequence comes from Schistocerca americana, assembly GCF_021461395.2. Taxonomy (NCBI): domain Eukaryota; kingdom Metazoa; phylum Arthropoda; class Insecta; order Orthoptera; family Acrididae; genus Schistocerca; species Schistocerca americana. The sequence goes on along the minus strand of NC_060126.1, from coordinate 484,975,127 downwards.
AACTTTGCATCAGGGTACGATTTAAATTAATGTCTACCATGAATCGTCAAGATAAACTGTTAATATAACATTTCCTGTGTTGAGATGGCTGTAGGGGGACGTTCCGAAAGGTAATAAATTATTAAAAAAAGAATATGTTCCATGAGGGCACTGAACATTTTGTCTCACAGTAGGACACATGTATTAACAGTTAGGCGATTACTTTGGAAATAATTATCTGTTTCCGTAGCTTTTTTTCCATCTGTCTCGTCTTCGTTTGACTGCTCTTTATAGATATAAATTTAGGCCTTCTTATCACTCAGAATCAGAAGCAGAATGTAGGCATTTTGATGGACGATTTCCTTCCCAAGCTACTGGAGTTTTTGTAAGGTTTTGTATTCTGGCAGTACTTCTAGGAATGTCTCTGCTACGAATGTTGGAAAGCCCCGTCTGTCATGAAGAAACGACGTGTCGTTAAAATCAGCCATTTTGGCTCCGACCATCATCAATTTACGAGGGAGGAAACCGAGACGACTGCAATAGCGAATAAGGCTAACACATATGAGTGGTCAGAAAATTATGTGTTACATACACATAAATCTTTTTCTGGTGTGAAGTTCTACAAGGGCTGTTCGAAAAGTATCCGACTTTTATTTATCAAATCATTCTGTACTCAGATGCAACTGTTTGACACTATTCGCCTGCAAAGTAGTGTCCTTCAGCTTCTATACACCTCTCCCAACTCTGCCGCCACTTCTGAAAACATAACTGGAAAACCAGTTTTAGTATGCTGTGCAGCTCCTCCTAATTCTGCATAATGTCTTCCCTGTCCTGAAATCCGATCACTTTCAGAGTCTTTTTTTCAGTTTAGGCAAAAGCCAGAAGTTTCTCGGTGCTAAATCAGGGGAATAGGGAGGCTGCCAAACCACAGCCGTGTTGTGTTTGTCCAGAAAACCGAATTAATTGACGACTATGAGCAGGTGCGTTCCGTGGTGAAGGTGCGCACTGCCTGCTGCCCCAAGTCCTGCCGTTTGCGTCTCACTGCTTTACGAAGGCGACACAGAACATCTTGGTTGTACTCCTTACTATCATTAGTACCTTCTGGGATGTATTCGTCATGGAACACTCCATTGGAGTGCAAAAAGACGGTCAGCATGACTTTCTCATTACTGCGGATCTGTCTCGCTTTTTTGGATCTCGGGATGCTTCCAATGCGATGACTGGAACTTTATTTCTGGGCCGTGCTCATAAACCCAGGACTCATCCCCACTGATCACTGTGTTAAGAAAGTTGGAATTACTGTTCACAGTATACAGAATGCCCTGTGCGATCTCCGAACGAAGTTACTTCTGGTCAGTTGTTAGTAACTTTGACAGAAATTTTGCTGAGATCCTTCTGAAGTCCAAATGTTCCGTTAAAATGAAATGAATAGATCCAATACTAATTTTAACCTCTGCTGCAACTTCTCCGATGTGACTCGTCTATCCCGCATCACCAGGGTCCTTAAGTGATCAACAGCAGTCTCATATGCGGAATGCTGAGGGCCCACATGAACGTGCTTCATTATTCTCTGATTAGTGGCTATCTTTGAAGCGGACGTACCACTCTTTTATTTGTGTCGTACCCACTACTTTGCCCCCATACACTTTTCAAACCTTGCGGATTGTTTAAACTTGAGCTTTGCCAAGCTTAAAACAAAAATTTATACAATAACGGTGTTCCGCATTTTCTGTCATTTTTCCCACAACACAAAATCTGACGACTACCGCTTACACGTCTTTACTAGTCGACGGCTAGCCTGCGACTGGTTGTTTCCGCAGTAGTGAAAAAATCAGGCATGTGCACTACGTGTGCCTACAAACAGAAGGGCGCGCGCACCTTGGTACCATTGTTGATTTCAACAATGAAAAAGTGGTCTTCAGTCCTGAGACTGGTTTGATGCAGCTCTCCATGCTACTCTATCCTGTGCAAGCTTCTTCATCTCCCAGTGCTTACTGCAAGCTACATCCTTCTGAATCTGCTTAGTGTATTGATCTCTTGGTCTCCCTCTACGATTTTTACCCTCCACACTGCCCTCCACAAACTTCTCTTCTCCCCAATCCTATTCAATACTTCCTCATTAGTTATGTGATCTACCCATCTAATCTTCAGCATTCTTCTGTAGCACCACATTTTGAAAGCTTCTATTCTCTTCTTGTCCAAACTATTTATCGTCCATGTTTCACTTCCATACATGGCTACACTCCATACAAATACTTTCAGAAACGACTTCCTGACACTTAAATCTATACTCGACGTTAACAAATTTCCCTTCTTTAGAAACGCTTTCCTTGCCATTGCCAGTCTACATTTTATATCCTCTCTACTTCGACCATCATCAGTTATTTTGCTCCCCAAATAGCAAAACTCCTTAACTACGTATACAGTATACGTTAATTTATCGAATCAGTCCAGTGCAGCAGTTGCCTGCTGACCTTGTGTAATATAACCCCGCGTGTTTAGCCCATGCGGCCTCAGGTACGTAACCAGAGGCTTTGCTTACAAGAGCGGCTCCACACTGCAGTGTTTGTTTCTCCGCTGCGATCGCAAACGGAGTACCCGCCCGCTGCGTAAACTGTTTGGCCGAGAAGACGGGGGAGCACCGTTACGCCTGACCTTGACGTCGCTGTAACGGGGGCATCGGCGCTGCCACCGCGCGAGGCGAATGCACTGGCAGCGGCGCGCGGATTGCGTCCTTGCTGGCGGTTATAATTCCAGAAAAGCCGTTTAGTCCAGTCACACTGTCAGGACAAAGCCTATACCTTGCTAAAGGCCAGGTAGAAGTTAACTCGTTCATATGATTGGGAAGGTTTGAAAACCAAGTTTTGCCAACAAATTTATGTAGGTTAAACTTTCTGTAGTCAAAAAACTTTGAAAATCTGGGACTTTCTCAGTTTTAAAAAAAAAAAAAAAAAAATCTCAATTTCTTGTGCTCCAATCGATTTGGCGTCTATTTCCTTTTTAAAAGTGCACAAAATTATCTACAGATTTGTCTACAACTAGTTTCTGCACCCAAGTTTTTCAAACTTTGTGCAAAATGACAAAATACCTAGGTTCTTGAAGTGCGGTCATAGTTTGAGAAGATGCCGACCTCCTTGCGCTCGTGACTCGTTTAGGCCAAGACATCGAAAATTTATTCTTTCTAAAGCCAGGAACTGCAGAAGACAAGTGGTTTTGCACTGCATCCTACAAATTCGTCATTGAACATATTCTTGTTCACTCATCCCATTAGTGGATGTACTAAAATATCTGCTTTTTCCGGTCAAGGAAAAATGAGGTTTTGTAACATTAGTAAGAAACATGAAAACCTAAACTCTGCACTTGGTGCAGTCAAGGAACCAGACACTACCCGTGAAGAAATAATAACAGCTGTAGAAAAGTTTTAACGCATTGTATAGTAAAGGTGTCAGTAGTTTGCAGACTCTAGACCAGGGCTTCCCAACCTTTTCAGCTGGCGGACCCCTTCTTCAGTCGAAAATCCATGGCGGACCCCTAGTCAGTCAAAAGCACAGCAACTTTAAATTTCAGAGCGAAACCCATGGGAACTGAAAGCTTCTTAACGCAAGTGCCATGTTCCCATGTGAGAGCCACCTCACTTCTGTGTGGAGAAGCAGGAAACGATGAAGGCTTCCCATATCTTCACACAGTATTGTGAAAAGTCTTGACTTCAATGGCCTTGATTTTATGTAGTTAATGATTTGAATGGATTCGTCTAAAACTTTGTTGAACGAAACAGGAATTTGTTTCGTAGCTAAAGCGTATCTGTGGAGAGCACAACAACTACTGCTGCAATTCTTGACGTTTTATTTTATTTTCGTTATTGCTCCGACTGTAGGACCCGTCATAGCTTTTGCACCATTTGTGCACACATCTATGCAATCAGACCATGAAACTTCGTTAGTCATCAAAAATCATCCAATAGACGGAATATTTCAGCACCTGTTGTGTTGGCAGGTGGTGGTCTGCACAATAAGAGGTCCTCCTCAAAACATCCAGAATATTCATAACGGACAAAAGCCAATAAAATCGCTAATCCTGCAACATCAGTGGATTCATCTACCTACAGAGAAAATGAATTGTGTTGGATGCGAGAAACAAGAGTGTCTTCCACATCATTTGACACGTCAACAATGCGTCTCTTGACAGTATTGTTTGATAATGGCACCAAAGATACAAGCTTTACTGCCTTTTCCTCTAGCATGCAAGAAATAATATCATTAACACACGGCTTTATGAGATTTTCTGCAATGGTATGAGCTTTGCCTGTTTTTGCCACTCGATAACTAACCAAGAAAGAAGCTTTTAATGAATTTTCATTAACTGTTTTTGCACGAGTTTTCATGCAATGCTGAGAAGCAGCTAGTTCAGCACTCTTCCTTTTGAAAAAATCGATGTCTCTAGCCTGGAAATCTGGGTGAATACCTTCAAAATGACGTCGCAATTTAACTGGAACCATTGAACTGTTCAGAAGGACTCGCGCACAAATTACACACTGAGCTTTACCCTCCTTTGTCTCCATAAACCCCATTTCTAAATATCTTTCGTTGTACTTAGCTTCTTGGTTATTCCACTTCCACAGGATATTGCAACCAATGGAGTACTTGCAGCGTTTACACGTAATAAATCCGGATGTAGAGCTTCTTGTGATTGTTCTTCCTTTGGTCGTCCTCCCTCCTCATTCATTTCAACTGGAAACTTCCCTTGTTGTGAAGGCGATGGAGAACCTGCACCCTTCTTCACTGATCCTTACTTCAGCCACCGATCCATGTTAGAAGTAATAAACTGGTCAAAAATCGACTTATGAAATAGGTAGTGCACTGACAAAGCAAGTTTAACATTTAATGATGCCTGGGGTCGCATACGAGCCAGCGAGCGCTGTGACTGGCCGACAAAGCTCGCTCCGCGCATACGTAAAAGGTTTCAGCGCATCTAGCGCCGTGAGCCGGCGTACAAATGACCCCCGCATTGTTGCGAAACAGTCGATCAGAGAAGCCGCATTCTCCGGCATTAAACTGCTTGGGAATACGACCTGAAGTAAAAGTACACATGTTTTTCACACGAAAAAAAAAAAACAGTGATGAATTTGATTTTCACATTTTTATTCAATAATTTTACTCATTATTTTACACGAATTGGTGAAAGGTGGCCGCGGACCCCCTAGAAAGAGCCGGCGGACCCCCAAGGGGTCCACGGACCACACGTTGGGAAGCCCTGCTCTAGACAATCTGCAGTACCAACCATTTGCCAAATCTACCACAAAGAAAACTGAATCATGCAAGGTTGCCCTCACGACATCATTTATTACGGAGTTACCAGCAAGTCCAATGAAGCTGAAAACGTCCTGAGAAATGGGATTAGACTCCCAGTAACCACGGTCAGAGAGCTGTTGTAATGAGCTAAGATCCAACACCTGAGTTTGTTCTTCACGTTGTTTTGTGCTCTTGTATGTTGAGCTGTGGCGAAGCGTATGAAGGAAACCCAGTTTGAAATATTCTTTCATTTGCAAGAGCTGTAGTGGAGTCAACTGGCTCACTGTTGGAAGAACAGGTCGGTCTGCGACCCCCTCAGTCCACTTACCCTTATTCTACTATCAAGGCATTTCTTTGATATCGAGGAACTTGGTTCATCAAAACGTCAGAAGTGACTCGCAAATCCACCTCAAGTCCGCCCAAGATTGAAGTGCCTTGTCAGAAGAACTGCGCACCCACAAGTGACAGTAGAAGCGTTAGTGAATGTTAATGCCTTCTTCATTTAATAAAGCTAGCTATGTTTCATTTGTATTGAACGGTCTCTTTATACAAGTATATTTAGCTACCAATTTCGATTTGCCCGTTTCAGCTAATAATTGTTCCGTTTTCTGTCATTGGTTATTTAATATATAAAATACAATAAGTAAATGATGTAGTTTTGTAAATGCGCATGGGTCACGGCTGAAATGTCTTCGACTATTGACATTCAGTAGACAGATGCTAGAGAACAAAAGATTATGTTTCACATATGCAAGTGTAACCTAAACGCATCAGGCGAATTAATATTAATCAAATATTAACCATAACATTGAAATATCCATAACTACGGAAATGTTACATATTCGAAAAATCTAAGACCAGTTTTGGAAATACCACAAAAATTCTTTTAAGGCGAGGGATTTTACGTATCATTGTACAGTCGTTTTAAATTTCGTAAAAAGTTATATTTATTTTATTTTGCTAAGATGGTAGAACAAAGTGTGAAGGGAATAGTGGACTCATATATTGTTGTTACCACATTAATATACATTACGATTAATTTAATATACGAAGGACAAACTCTGTTATGTAAAAAGTAATGTAAATTAAAATGGTGCTCGCCATCAGACAGCTTAACACCGCCATGAAGTACATATTTATACTTCGTTTTTGCGATCTCACATCCCTTAAAATGGTGGGGAGAAGCATGTATATATACAGATTTTTATGAGACATCACAGGTAATTCTGTTAATGCCGTTTAGACGGACAGTACCTGTTTTTTTTTTTGTAATTGTCTTCCATAGTTAGGTTGGCATCACTGAGAAAACATGACCGATAGCTCTTGATTTTGTGTCAGTATTTGTGAACTGTGATTACGTAGTAAATGTAATAATATAGAGACATGTTTTGACTGGTTTCTTGGTACATGGAACACAGTGCCAATACAAGTAAACCTTGGGATCAAACACCTGGGAAATATTGTAGCCTGTGTAATTCATCAGTTTTTCGATGAAACCCATAAGAAATGGATTTGTGACGTAGTAGTATATTGGATCAGAATTTAATCATTTATTGATCTCGAGTTAAGAAAACTCCACACTCTCCTCTTTGTATACCGTATTTTAGACACAAAATTGTTTATGAACTATTGAAATGACTCGAAAGACTAATGAAGAAAATATCGTAGTTCGTACCGTCCTGGAAATTGCAAAGAAATAGTGAACAGCTATGCGTTTCAGTCTTCTTCTTCTTCACTTAACAAATTAACGTAAAATATTCACATTCAGAGTTATCAACGGGGAATGGATTTAAGACAGGGAATTTTCGAATAGGAGGTAGCCGCATCGCTGCTGCTCTAAAACACCTCCCTTTAAATAACTCAGTGTCATGATTTAAGTTACAGTGGGGTCCACAGCCGTCATAAACGCTGACGCGCATGAAAAACTGCCGCTTTATACATGACGTTCAAATTTATTACTTCTTTGCTACTAACTGTATTCGCAACACATTTCTCACACAATATCCACATACGCCGCTGAATGCACCTACAAATATTTATCATTATGCGACGCATAGTTCAAGAAATTTGACATCAAATGCTTAGATGCTTGAAAAACTGTCGCATCATGCATGATGTTTTACTTTATTACTTTGTTTCTTCTAGCTTTATCCACAGCACGTTTACCAGGCAATATCCACAAATGTTGCTGAATGTACCTACAAAAATTTATCGTTATATGACACATAGTTCAGGAAATATGATGTCAGATACTCAGATACATGAAAAACTGCCGCATCATGCCTGACGTTTTATTTTCCGATTTCTTTCAAAATGTTCAGATGTGCGTGAATTCCTGAGGGACCAAACTGCTGAGGTCATCGGTCCCTAGACTTACACACTACTTAAACTAACTTCTGCTAAGAACAACACCCATGCCCGAGGGAGGACTCGAACTTCCGGCGGGAGGGGCCGCGCAATCCGTGACATGGCACCTCTAACCGCGCGGCAACTCCGCGCGGCGTCTTGTTTCTTTACTGCTGACTCTATTTACAACACATTTTGCGGACAGTAGACTCTTATACCACAGAATATACCTGCAAAATTATATTATTGTATGACACATATTTCAGGAGATACAAAGTCATAAGTATCGAGATGTGTGAAGATGTAATTGCAGGGTGAAATTCGCTAGAGCTACGGGGGAAATAAGTGTACAAATACGTTTGAAATATATTAAACGCCTGAAATATGTTTCACAAGTGCATATGTGGGAGAGCCACGGGTAAAAGCTCATTCCAAACCCATGAAACGATTTCAATCAAATTTGGTACACATGCACTATCTGATCAAAAGTATCCGGACACCCCCAAAAACATACATTTTTCATTTTAGGTGCATTGTGCTACCATCTATTGCCAGGTAATCCATATCAGCGACCTCAGTAGTCATTAGCATCGTGAGAGAGCAGAATGGGGCGCTCCGCGGAAATCACGTACTTCGAACGTGGTCAGGTGATTGGGTGTCACCTGTGCCATACGTCTGCACGCGAGATTTCCACGCTCCTAAACACCCCTAGGTCCACTGTTTACGATGTGATAATGAAGTGGAAACGTGAAGGGACACGTACAGCAAAAACGCGCACAGGCCGACCTCGTCTGTTGACTGACAGAGACCGATGACAGTTGAAGAGGGTCACATTGTGTAATAGGCAGACATCTATCCAGACCATCACACAGAAATTCCAAACTGCATCAGGATCCACTGCAAGTACCATGACAGTTAGACGGGAGGTGATAAAACTTGGATGTCATGGTCGAGCGGCTGCTCATAAGCTCCCATCACGCCGGTAAATGCCAAACGACGCCTCGCTTGGTGGAAGGAGCGTAAGCATTGGAAGAGTGGACAGTGGAAAAACGTTGTGTGGAGTGACGAATCACGGTACACAATGTGACGATCCGATGGCGGGGTGTGGGTATGGCGGTGTTATGTATGGTGTGGTCGTGTTTTTCATGGAGGCGGCTTGCACCCCTTGTAGTTTTGAGTGGCACTATCACAGCACAGGCCTACATTAATGTTTTAGGATCCTTCTTTCTTCCTACTGTTGAAGAGCGATTCGGGGATGCCGATTACATCTTTCAACACGAACGAGCACCTGTTCATAATGCACGGCCTGTGGCGGAGTGCCTACACGACAATAACATCCCTTTAAGGGACTAGGCTGCACAGAGTCCTGATCTGAACCCTATAGAACACCTTTGGGATGTTTTGGAACGCCGACTTCGTGCCAGAACTCACCGACCGACATCGATACCTCTCCTCAGTGCAGCACCCCGTGAAGAATGAGCTGCCATTCCCCAAGAAGCCTTCCAGCACCTGATTGAACGTATGTCTGAGTGAGTGGAAGCTGTCATCAAGGCTAGGGGGGGGGGGGGGCAACATCGTGCTGAATTCCAGCATTACCGATGGAGGGCGCCACGAACTTGTAAGTCATTTTCAGCCAGGTGTCCGGACACTTTTGATAAAATAGTGTATTAGTTACTGTCTGGAAAGAAATGCTGTGGAGGTAACGAACATCAACCTCCTGCCGACCGAGGTGGCCGATCGGTTCTAGGCGCTACAGTCTGGAACCGCGCGACCGCTACGGTCGCAGGTTCGAATCCTGCCTCGGGCATGGATGTGTGTGATGTACTTAGGTTAGTTAGGTTTAAGAATTTCTAAGTTCTAGGGGACTGATGAGCTCAGAAGTTAAGTCTCATAGTGCTCAGAGCCATTTGGACCATTTGAACCAACCTCCTGTTGCGATGAGGGTGATAACATGGAGAGATGGGTGGGGGGGAGGGAGGAGGGGCAAACAGAGGGAAGGAAGATATGGACAAAGATAAGGCGGAGGAGGAGATGGACAGAGACAGGGGAAAGGAGGAATAAAGTAATAGAAGACTGGAATAAATACTGTACATACCCGGACAGCGCCAGGTATTGAGCTAGTGTAAAATAAAAGGGAGCTTTAATCCTAACAATAACAGCCAGTCAATCAAGTCATTGACAAGAGCTGAGGAATTCGGACAGAAGCAGCCCTGTCCTGTTTCACGCGGCGGTGCATTCGCCCCGGACCGTAACGGCGTGGACAGGGCCGAACGGAGTGCGTCGCTTTTTCCGTGATGCGCCGCGTGTCAATGACCGCGGTTACCGTCACAGGCTGACCCGCACTCTCCGGTTTAACGCAGCGTGCAGTACGCAGTGGGTGCCCGACGCGAGCATAGGTTTCCCACTTTACGTAATGGGCGAGCGCGTCCACACTGCGCCGCGCTTGCGTAACACAAAAACGTGCGAGGGAGGGGGAGGGGGGAGCACCGCGCAGGCGCCGTGGAAGGACGATGCCCTCCCACTACCAGCCCTCATTCCCCTTCGGCTCCACGCCGCGCGGCGAAGGACTAGCAACAGCTGAGCTTGTGGGAACGCCGATATGCCAGGAGCTGCCGTCGTCGCGGAAGCACGAGTTCGAAGAACCGGGAAGGCCGATTAGTACCCAGTCGACGCATTTGTAACTGGTTCCACATCTGACAAACCAGTTGGAAAAACTTGAGCTGCTCAGCTGTTTAACGTGTACAGCGTGCGCGAGCAAAACGGTTCAAGATACCGAAATAAGGTTTTTTATGGAAATTGGTGATACATACAGTAGACTTCTGAAAAGAGGGGCGAAGCAGTCTTCCCTCTTGCTCCCTTCGATTGCCATTGACCGTCAAAAAATTCCGTTACCAGTAGATTTCATTGTTAGGATTGTAGAGGGCGTGGCAGAAAAATGGGCTGTTTTGATTAGTCTCTGAAAGCGGAATGGTATTTGTGGTAACACTGAATGTCTTTTACGTTTCAGATAGGTTTTCCATTTGCTGAAATGCAGCACTGGAGCAGGTCTGAACGAGCAGTGGCTATGAAGGCCTTTTACGAAAACGGTGACTCTGTTGCTGTTGCTAGATGGGGCATTTCAATCTTAGACAGACTGATCCTGTACCATCGGCACATGCGATCAGGCTATGGGAGAGAAACTATGGAGCAACAGGAAGTGCACTTAAGCTGAAATCTCCAGAAACGTCCAGGAGTTGTCGCTTACAGGAACGAATAAACGAGGTATAAAACGTTGTAACCAACAGTCCACAGCGTACTGTAAGACAAATTACAGCAGAAGTGGGTATGTTCAGCCGTACTGTGCACAGAATTTTGCTGGATGATTTTGAGTTGCAACCGTACAAGATACAGGTTGTGGAACAATTAAATGAAGGTTATTATGAAAAACCAATGTCTCTCTCTCTCTGTTGAACTCTTGACTAAAATGAGAGACAATGAAGGCTTCTTGAATTTGCTATGGAGAGACGAGGCACATTTACTTCTCAGTGGTTATGCCAAAATACAAAACTGCTGTTACTGGTGCGAGGATAATCCTCAAGAACTCCTTCAACGCCCCTTACATAATCAGAAAAGACCGAGCGAGGTGGCGCAGTGGCTAGCACACTGAACTCGCATTCGGGAGGTCGACGGTTCAATCCCGCGTCCCGCCATCCTGATTTAGGTTTTCCGTGATTCCCTAAATCTCTCCAGGCAAATGTCGGGATGGTTCCTTTGAAAGGGCACGGCCGACTTCCTTCCCTGTCCTTCCCTAATCCGATGAGACCGATGACCTCGCTGTCTGATCCCCTCCCCGAAACAACCCCAACCCATAATCAGAAAGCCACAGTGTCTTGCGCTGTCTCTTCAGTGGGCATAATCGACCTTTCTTTTTTGAGGATGTTGGTAGAAGAGCAACCACAATCACATCTCAGCGGTATACTGCCATGGTTGACACATTCCTCGCACCTGAACTTGAATAGTTTCCTGCGAATGACTACCGGTTTTGATTTCATCAAGATGGCGCTACGGCTCATTGGCTCAAATTTCAATGGCAGCAGAGCGCTGAGTGCATGATATTCACATCATTTCAAGGAATGGGGCATTTTATGGCCTCCAAGATCCCCCGTCTTATCTAATTGTGATTACTTTCTTTGGGGAGTCCTGAGGAGGGTGCCGCGCTTAAATCCGGACAGATGAAACTTTGTTTTTAAACCAAATTTATTAAAACAAATTACAAAAGAAAATCTTTTTACATATAACTACTGGTATCTTTCAAGAGTAACATTACTCGAGGTGACCCCCGTCAGGCGCAATGACCTCCTCCAATCTTGTCCTGAAGCGCTCGCAAGCACGCTTTAAAACAGCGCTGTCCATAATCGCGAATGTTGCTTCGATAGCGGTGCGCAGAGATGCGGCATTAGGGTACCTCGTCTAATTGGTAACTTTCAACGATGCTCGAAGCATAGTAGTCGACGTGGTGTAAATCCGGGCTACTGGGGGGGGGGGGGGGGGGGGCAGAACTCCTTTGACCGGAAGAAACGGGTCTGAGCACTATGGGACTCAACTGCTGTGGTCATCAGTCCCCTAGAACTTAGAACTACTTAAACCTAACTAACCTAAGGACATCACACACATCCATGCCCGAGGCAGGATGCGAACCTGCGACCGTAGCAGTCGCGCGGTTCCGGACTGCGCGCCTAGAACCGCGAGACCACCGCGGCCGGCTGACCGGAAGATGTCAACGTTATCTGAAAGCCAGTTTTGCACTAAAAGGCTCAAATGACGTCCCCCTCTGCCATCCGACGCATTGTTCCCTCGCTGACACACCATACTGACGCCAATTTCCTCAGCGATAGCCCCGGGTCCTCGGAAATCAGCGCCTGAGCCTTTTCGATTACTGCTGCAGTTCGTGATACGCGTTTCCTCGAATGAGGTTTCCTCGCCGGGTTAGCAGAAACTTCCCCAGACTTCTCCGAAGCATTACACTTGGCCACAATATCTATAAAAAGTTGATCTCCAGTATCCGAAGAGCCGAACTATTTCAGTGGGCGAACGCCACTTTCATAATCGCGGCTCTTCGGTTGTACTCTGCACATGTCCGTAACATCTCGGCCATTTTGAGGTTCTGACTGTTTCCTAGATGCCTTGGCTTTCAAGAACGCCAATCGCGACCTCTGGCGGATCTACGATATGGCGGGAAATTCAAATTGAAATTTGTCCGGATCTAAGCGACGCTTCCGGAACTGAAAGACACCATTCGTGCAGAAATCAGAATCATTCCTATGCAGATGCTTGAACGTGCCGTGAACGATTTACATCACAGATTGTCTGAGTCACAACGCAACAGTGGTGATCTGCAAGACATCATTTTCAAAACACGAGCAGTGCGTGAAATGGCAATGTGAAAGGGCTTCGTTATTGGTTTGCAGTATAATCCTCGGCCTGTTTCGCTCTGCCACACCCTGTATTTATTTGTTTACCAGATGTGACCTCGGTCTTTTATTTTCTGTATGCAGCAATAGTCGGGAAGACGATAAAATGCATGCAAACATGACATCTAGGGGCATGGGAAACATCGATACTTCTTGGTATCAAATGTTCAAATGGCTCTGAGCACTATGGGACGTAACAGCTGAGGTCATCAGTCCCCTAGAACTTAGAACTACTTAAACCTAACTAACCTAAGGACAGCACACACATCCATGCCCGAGGCAGGATTCGAACCTGCGACCGTAGCGATCACGCGGTTCCAGACTGAAGCGCCTAGAACCGCACGGCCACCGCGGCCGGCCCTTCTTGGTATCGAGTATTTTCATCTCGATATCGGTACATTTTTACTCGATATTTTTGAACTGATGCCATAGACTTTTTCTCTTAGCTTCTGATACGGTAACAAATTAATCTCTTCACAGTTACAGTGAGTTGATGCGACTTTCATGTTTCTATCAAAATATAATGGCTAGGGGAGATAGACGGTGCCAGCCGGTGTAGCCGAGCGGTTCTAGGCGCTTCAGTCTGGAACCGCGCGACCGCTACGGTCGCAGGTTCGAATCCTGCCTCGGGCATGGATGTGTGTGATGTCCTTAGGTTAGTTATGTTTAAGCAGTTCTAAGTTCTAGGGTACTGATGACCTTAGATGTTAAGTGTCATAGTCCTCAGAGCCATTTTGATAGACGGCAATGTGACTGCAGAAAGAATCGCCGTCAAGCACACATTTTCACAGTGACTACCGGGCTACGCAGAGGGCCGAGTTGCTTGCTAGAACAACGTGAGAAATCTTCCGCAGTCCATACCTCCCAAAGACGCGTGAAATGGCGGCTCGGCGGCAGTTTTCTGGACCTTACCCAGACGTTAAACGACGCGGGAACAGCGGGCCGGCTGATGGCAGCGAGCCACGCATTTCGGCGAAAAAAGAAGAGGTCGGTGGCGGACGAGGACTCCCTTCACCGACAACGGGAACCACACAGCACAGCGGCGGCTCTAGCTGGCGCTTCCCGAGTCGACGCTCGCGCGACACCCAAAATAGACAGGTGGGCCAACTGGGGCGTCTTCCCGGGGTCCGGCCGCAGGGGGTCTTCACCTCGGCCCGCCGTGTCAGACCAAGACCGACTCAAAGGAAGGCCTCGGCGCTTGTTCGTGACGTCACGTCAGCTAGGCACGGCGAACGCCAGGTCTGTTGCAGGCATACTCATAATGGTGGTGTCTCCCTCTCTGACAGAGGAAAATGTGAAACTATTGGCGGTATTTGACCAGCACACATTGTTCTGAGAGATTTCTGCAATCAGTTAATTGTGCAATTCATTACACTTCTTAACAAATAGTGTACTCCTGAACTAAAATTTCCATCTGTTTTAAGGATTAACATACAAAAACAACTTCATTGTCCAGCTGTATCAGAATTCGTGCTTCTTTACCTTATTTGTAAATCTGAGGAAGTTACGTTTGTACTGAGTTGCTTTAACAAGAAACTGTGAACATATTGGTGCTCTTCTTTGGGTATCTTGATTGACTATGGGGTGAGGTTAATGAAATATCTTGCGATTGTACACGTTGGGGGAGGGGGTTGGGGACAGAAGAAGAGGCAAAAGAGAGATACTTGTTTTATTAAATAAATTTTTTTTATCTTATAAAGTTTCTCCTTTCAGTTGCAAGAGGGGAATATTAACTTTTCTAATGTGCATAAACACAAAAACAAAACCTTACAAAAGATTCCACCGTAAATGCTACAGTTTCTTCCCACTGTCACCTCGCAAAACACATTGTTTATGAACCAGCTTGGTTTCATCGTAAATGGTGACACTTTTGAATATGGTTAGGCATATTTCTTAACAAATTATCCAGGTAAGTCTGTGGGATATTGTCCCACTCTTTCCCAGCGGCCTCTATGTGGCCCTGTAAGGTCTCTGGTTGGACTGGGCGATTGCAAACCGCTCGTTTTAGCAAGGCGCACGCATTCTCAATGCGGTTGAGATCTGGAAAATATGTAGACCATTCCTTCCGACTGACTAAATGCCCCACTACGAAGGTGACGATGGGGCCGTGCATTTTCATCCGTCAGCGTGCATCCCACTCAAGTATGTTCACCAATTGGAACCACAATCCGTGCAAGTAGCCGGCCGGACTGGCCGAGCGGTTCTAGGCGCTACAGTCTGGAACCGCGCGACCGTTACGGTCGCAGGTTCGAATCCTGCCTCGGGCATGGATGTATGTGATGTCCTTAGGTTAGTTAGGTTTAAGTAGTTCTAAGTTCTAGGGGACTGATGACCATAGCAGTTAAGTCCCATAGTGTTCAGAGCCATTTGAACCATTCGTGCAAGTATGTCGTCACAATACTTCAAACTAGTCATCCCCCCTGCGGCCATACACGATTCCACCCCAAAGCATGACTGAACCGCCTTGATAAGGATGGTGGTCTAGAATACAGTTAGGGTGTAAACGCCGGCCGAAGTGGCCGTGCTGTTAAAGGCGCTGCAGTCTGGAACCGCAAGACCGCTACGATCGCAGGTTCGAATCCTGCCTCGGGCATGGATGTTTGTGATGTCCTTAGGTTAGTTAGGTTTAGCTAGTTCTTAGTCCTAGGGGACTAATGACCTCAGCAGTTGAGTCCCATAGTGCTCAGAGCCATTTGAACCATTTTTTTAGGGTGTAAACATTACCCTTTTGCCTCCGCTCACAAATATTAGTATTGTCAGGGTATAGGCAGATATGCGTCTCGTCGGAAAAGAAGGTTGTGTTCCACTGCTTGGTAGCCCACAAAGAGTGATGTCGAGGCCGTACGACACGAACCCTTGTCTTTTGGCACGTAATCCCTACTCATGGCCCCTATTTGTGTCGACAATTGCGCTCCTGTAGCTGTTTGGAACTGCCGCCGTTGACGTGTAGCACTGTGTTGGGAGTTTCTGCTTGCTGTTATACGCAGATATCATTCTCACACACCTACTGTTTTTCTTCCTCGACCACTTCTGTGACGATTCTCAACTGATGCTGTCGCTGTCACTTTGACTCACAGCGACATTCGCTGCGACGTCCATCTGTCTCATTCCATGCTCCATTAGAGTGACACCACGAAGCCTCTCATCGTACGTTAATGTTGTCCGAACCATACGGAAGCAATACAATTCTTGTAATGACACACAGCACAAGTACTGCAACACGGTTACCACAGACTGCACATACTGCCCCCTCACTGTAGAAACATCGGACTTTTATCGCTAGAATTACATTACAAACAAACAGCTATATTAACGTAACGTACACTGAAGAGCCAAGGAAACTGGTACACCTGGCTAATATCGTGTAGGGACTCCGCGAGTACGCAGAAGAGCCGCATGGATTCGACTAATGCCTGAAGTAATGCTGGAGGGAACTGACACCATGAATCCTGCAGGGTTGTCCATAAATCCGTAACAGTACGAGGGGTTGGAGATCTCTTCTGAGCAGCACGTTGCAAGGCATCCCAGATATGCTCAATACTGTTCATGTCTGGGGAGTTTAGTGGCCAGCGGAAGTGTTTAAACTATACTTATCCATTGTTTAATAATGAGAGCGCTCAGCAACTTCCTCGAAGTTGACATATAAGTTCAAACTTTTTCTGACTTAAGTGCTTACCGTCAAATGTTTTACCACATTAACTCATTTGCAAAATATAAGTTTGAAGCTGTTTTGTGCATGGGAGTTTGACTCTTTAAAGACTCGGGAGTGTACTGGTTACTGACTCGACTTTAACGCTTTTGTCTGAGCAACAACCGCTCCCATCATAGCACTATCCCACTCCATCGTTCAGACACTTTCTCGAAGTCCTTCTTAGTAGGAGGAATCCGACTGCGAAATAACCCCCGCATTATTTTAATGAACTAAATAACATCTCCAGCTTTCGAAGACAGGTAATGACACATCTACTAAAACAACAATAAGGATAACCATTGTCCCTGTGCCGGCCGCTGTGGACGAGCGGTTCTAGGCGCTACAACCTGGAACCGCGCGACCGCTACGGTCGCAGGTTCGAATCCTGCCTCGGGCATGGATGTGTGTGATGTCCTTAGTTTAGTTAGGTTTAATTAGTTCTAAGTTCTAGGGGGCTGATGACCTCAGCTGTTAAGTCCCATAGTGGTCAGAGCCATTGTCCCTGTACGCACTCTTTAGCCTTGTACATCCGTCTTGATAATGTATAAAATGGACGCATACCTCTTAAATACAGTGCGAGTTCAGTTATATACACTCCTGGAAATTGAAATAAGAACACCGTGAATTCATTGTCCCAGGAAGGGGAAACTTTATTGACACATTCCTGGGGTCAGATACATCACATGATCACACTGACAGAACCACAGGCACATAGACACAGGCAACAGACCATGCACAATGTCGGCACTAGTACAGTGTATATCCACCTTTCGCAGCAATGCAGGCTGCTATTCTCCCATGGAGACGATCGTAGAGATGCTGGATGTGGTCCTGTGGAACGGCTTGCCATGCCATTTCCACCTGGCGCCTCAGTTGGACCAGCGTTCGTGCTGGACGTGCAGACCGCGTGAGACGACGCTTCATCCAGTCCCAAACATGCTCAATGGGGGACAGATCCGGAGATCTTGCTGGCCAGGGTAGTTGACTTACACCTTCTAGAGCACGTTGGGTGGCACGGGATACATGCGGACGTGCATTGTCCTGTTGGAACAGCAAGTTCCCTTGCCGGTCTAGGAATGGTAGAACGATGGGTTCGATGACGGTTTGGATGTACCGTGCACTATTCAGTGTCCCCTCGACGATCACCAGTGGTGTACGGCCAGTGTAGGAGATCGCTCCCCACACCATGATGCCGGGTGTTGGCCCTGTGTGCCTCGGTCGTATGCAGTCCTGATTGTGGCGCTCACCTGCACGGCGCCAAACACGCATACGCCCATCATTGGCACCAAGGCAGAAGCGCCTCTCATCGCTGAAGACGACACGTCTCCATTCGTCCCTCCATTCACGCCTGTCGCGACACCACTGGAGGTGGGCTGCACGATGTTGGGGCGTGAGCGGAAGACGGCCTAACGGTGTGCGGGACCGTAGCCCAGCTTCATGGAGACGGTTGCGAATGGTCCTCGCCGATACCCCAGGAGCAACAGTGTCCCTAATTTGCTGGGAAGTGGCGGTGCGGTCCCCTACGACACTGCGTAGGATCCTACGGTCTTGGCGTGCATCCGTGCGTCGCTGCGGTCCGGTCCCAGGTCGACGGGCACGTGCACCTTCCGCCGACCACTGGCGACAACATCGATGGAGACCTCACGCCCCACGTGTTGAGCAATTCGGCGGTACGTCCACCCGGCCTCCCGCATGCCCACTATACGCCCTCGCTCAAAGTCCGTCAACTGCACATACGGTTCACGTCCACGCTGTCGCGGCATGCTACCAGTGTTAAAGACTGCGATGGAGCTCCGTATGCCACGGCAAACTGGCTGACACTGACGGCGGCGGTGCACAAATGCTGCGCAGCTAGCGCCATTCGACGGCCAACACCGCGGTTCCTGGTGTGTCCGCTGTGCCGTGCGTGTGATCATTGCTTGTACAGCCCTCTCGCAGTGTCCGGAGCAAGTATGGTGGGTCTGACACACCGGTGTCAATGTGTTCTTTTTTCCATTTCCAGGAGTGTATAACACTTCTTTCCGATTTTTCGCGTTTCCAAACCTGCTGACTTCAGATACATGCATCCTTGGAAAACAATGACGAATACTCGCAGCATAGATTTGAATGGTATGCTGCAGAACTGCAACATGACAGCACAGAGGGCTAAGGTCGCCTATTCTCACGGTGTCTGATTTTTTTGCGAGGTTTTGTGAAAGGTTTCGTCTATGTCGCTCCCTTCCAGTAGCTTCGGGTGAACTCCAACGCCGATTGGCAAGCACAGTGAATGTCGTAATTCCAGACATGCTCGCAAAAATATGTGACGAATGTAATTATCGCCTGGATGTTTTTTGTGCGACCGGTGGAGGGAAGTTTGAAGGTTTGTGAAAACTTTGTTCCAAAACGTAATTGATAAACCTACACCGAGGTTGTGCGTCCGTGCGTGTAAAAGGTATACCTTTTGAAAATTAAAAGTAAACATTGTGGCCCTTTGTTTAAGTTAAAATTTATCAAAAATTTCTATCTTCAAGCAAGAAGAGGATTTAGTTTCATGAAATCGGATGAATATTTTTGAACCACTTCGAAATTAATTCGCTGACAGCGAATTCCTTGACATTAGGTCTGTATCTAGTACCTCATTTGCGCCGCGCCGGGACTCGAATCCGCATTTCGTGTTTATCGGGAGTGGTAGCCTTAACAATTTTGGCTATCCGTGCACGCTTCCCGGACCGACCCAAACTTCTGTATGTTACTCTGCCCACATCCTTATATCGTAGCCCACTAAATTTATCACCTAATGCTGGCAGCATTACTTGGATTACCGCAGCAGGGAGAACGAGGAAATGAGACCAGTGTTGTTATCATTGTGTGACCGCCTAGGCTTGTAATACTTACTTGCATGTCTGAAAGAGCAGGCACTGTTTGACGATCCAATTCTGTGCGAAACATTTTCGAAATTAATCTACAGACGGCGAATTCCTTGACATCGGCCGTATTTCGTATATACGAGGTGAATTCAAGTTCTAAGGCCTCCGATTTTTTTTCTAATTAACTACTCACCCGAAATCGATGAAACTGGCGTTACTTCTCGACGTAATCGCCCTGCAGACGTACACATTTTTCACAACGCTGACGCCATGATTCCATGGCAGCGGCGAAGGCTTCTTTAGGAGTCTGTTTTGACCACTGGCAAATCGCTGAGGCAATAGCAGCACGGCTGGTGAATGTGCGGCCACGGAGAGAGTCTTTCATTGTTGGAAAAAGCCAAAAGTCACTAGGAGCCAGGTCAGGTGAGTAAGGAGCATGAGGAATCACTTCAAAGTTGTTATCACGAAGAAACTGTTGCGTAACGTTAGCTCGATGTGCGGGTGTGTTGTCTTGGTGAAACAGCACACGCGCAGCCCTTCCCGGACGTTTATGTTGCAGTGCAGGAAGGAATTTGTTCTTCAAAACATTTTCGTAGGATGCACCTGTTACCGTAGTGCCCTTTGGAACGCAATGGGTAAGGATTACGCCCTCGCTGTCCCAGAACATGGACACCATCATTTTTTCAGCACTGGCGGTTACCCGAAATTTTTTTGGTGGCGGTGAATCTGTGTGCTTCCATTGAGCTGACTGGCGCTTTGTTATTGGATTGAAAAATGGCATCCACGTCTCATCCATTGTCACAACTGACGAAAAGAAAGTCCCATTCATGCTGTCGTTGAGCGTCAACATTGCTTGGCAACATGCCACACGGGCAGCCATGTGGTCGTCCGTCAGCATTCGTGGCACCCACCTGGATGACACTTTTCGCATTTTCAGGTCGTCATGCAGGATTGTGTGCACAGAACCCACAGAAATGCCAACTCTGGAGGCGATCTGTTCAACAGTCATTCGGCGATCCCCCAAAACAATTCTCTCCACTTTCTCGATCATGTCGTCAGACCGGCTTGTGCGAGCCCGAGGTTGTTTCGGTTTGTTGTCACACGATGTTCTGCCTTCATTAAACTGTCGCACCCCCGAACGCACTTTCGACACTTCCATAACTCCATCACCACATGTCTCCTTCAACTGTCGATGAATTTCAATTGGTTTCACACCACGCAAATTCAGAAAAAGTGATTGCACACTGTTCAAGTAAGGAAATCGTCGACATTTTAAGTATTTAAAACAGTTCTCATTCTCGCCGCTGGCGGTAAAGTTCCATCTGCCGTACGGTGCTGCCATCTCTGGGACGTATTGACAATGAACGCGGCCTCATTTTAAAACAATGCGCATGTTTCTATCTCTTTCCAGTCCGGAGAAAAAAAATCGGAGGCCTTAGAACTTGAATGCACCTCGTATCTGCTACGGTCCGTCAAAAATTTTCGTATGACGTATTGGGTAGTAGATCTATAGCTAAAACAGCTGACGTCAAGGAATTCGCTGTCAGAGAATTAATTTAGAAAATACACGGACGAGCCAAAGCATTATGATGACTGCCCACAGCGACGCTGGATGGCGGCTGGTGGTGTTGCGGGCACCTGCGCGGTAACAACAGTATGTGAGAGGAGCAGATACGACTGGGGGATCACCCTAGTGAAGACCCGGGCTGCAAATGAGGAATCCACTGAGAAAAGAGACTTTTAAAAAGGGCAGTTTATTAACACGCATACTGTGTGAACAAGTATGGCAAACGGCGAAGCTGGTCGAATGTTCACGTGCTACTGTCTCGAGCATCTACTGAAAGAGGTAGGAGAACAGCGGAACTACTGCTAGACGCTAAGTGGTTGGACGTCCACGACTCTTCACAGAATGTGGGCTTCGGAGGCTTGTGTGGTTATCTTTGGCATCTCTGCCAAAAGAGCATAATGCTGGTGCACGCTCAAGTGTTTCAGAGCACATCGTTCGTCGTACATTGTTGAACATGGAGCTCAGCTGCAGACCACCCCTATGCGTTCACACGTTGATCCTACGAAATCGTCAATTATTACTGCAGTGGGCACGGGACCATCGGGATTCGAAAAAATGGTTCAAATGGCTCTGAGCACTATGGGACTTAACGTCTAAGGTCATCAGTCCCCTAGAACTTAGAACTACTTAAACCTAACTAACCTAAGGACATCACACATATCCATGACCGAGGCAGGATTCGAACCTGCGACTGTGGCGGTCACGCGGTTTCAAACTGACGCGCTCAGAACCGCACGGCCACACCGGCCGGCACCATCGGGATTCGACCGCCGATCAAAGGAAACGCGTCAGCTCTTCGGGTGAATCACATTTTTGCTACACTTGGTCGATGGTCGCCACAAACACCGTCATCGAGACGGACGGCGGCTCGAAACGTGCAGTGCGTCACGGACGCAGGATGGTGGGAACAGTATTACGCTATGAGAGACATTCTCCTGCGCTTGCATGGACCTGTGGTAGTACTCGAAGATACGTTGACAGCTGCAAACCATCTGCATCACTTCATGTTTGATATCTTCCTCGACGGCGATGTAATCTTGCAGCATTACAGTTGTTTGTGTCTCGGAGCCAGAACTGTGCTACAATGGTTTGAGGAGCATTATAGTGAACTCAAGTTGATGACTCGGCGACCAGATTCACGTGATGTAAACCTGTGGATCCCATCTGGGTCGCTATCGGGCGCCATCACCTCGTACGAAAATCAGTGGCCCGTTATTTACGCGAATTACATGACCTGTGTGTAGACATCTAATGCCAGATACCTTCACAAATCTACCAATAAACTGTCGGATCGGTGATACGCAGAAACAGCGATGTATTTCGTTCCAAAGACGGACCGACAAGCTATTAAGCAGGTGGTCATTATGTTTTGGCTCATCAATGTATTTCGCACAGCTGTGGATCGTCAAACAGCGTCTGTTCTTTCAGACATGTAAGTAAGTATTTTTGAAACATCCTGTGTATTTTTCCCCAAGGCATTTATACCAAGGAGCACGTGCCTCGCACGCGTTAGTCATTGAAGACCTGCTAACGCATGAAAAATTAATTCCCTACTATTGCTTCCTTAACTCAAGATACTCAGATTTGGACCCTAAGAAGTCTGTAAAATTTTTGAGTCTGAAGTTTGGGCCATTCTGTACTTGAAAGAAATTCTGTGAGATAGAGATTTTGTTACCAGTGGAGGATGTAGGGACGTTGCCGAACGGCTATCGTCAAGACGACGCCCGTCATGAAATGGGAGACTGTAGGATATTATTTTACTTCGTTCTCTCTCTCTTTCTGTGCAGCTAACGACGAGATGATATACATGAGCGAGCGTGCGGAAGTGCGTAGTAGGTTGCGTCTCGCACTCGGTGACGTGGGCGCGCGCTCGTACTTCGGGGAAGTGCTGTACAGGGAAGTGCCGCACAGACTGTGATGCAAGTGTCGCCTCGGCTAGATCCGGAAGCGGAGGGCGACGGAAGGAGTCGCCGCGGTCGCCGCCACGAGTTCAACGTCCTGCTGGTGACTTCCCAGATCTTCCGTCGCCACCTCACTAATCTCCCCGAATACCCGGCCGAGATTGGACCGGCTGCTGTTTAAAAATACAGCGCGTGGCCACGCAGCCTCACTGGTAGGTGGGAGGAGGGGGAGGGGCAGGCGGGACACGCCGCGGGTCACCGGAGTGCACGAGTTTCGGGAGCGGCCCTTCCTTCCCTCCGGTACCAGCGTCCCCGTGGCGTCGTGCCAACTTTGCCTAGTATTCCTACTATCACCACATTCCACTCTTGGAGCTTCGTTTGGCACTTACTGAAGGTATTTCTCAGAATCTAAAAGATGCAGCCCGCCTTCTACCCTGATATAAATGTGATACACCTTAAACACTTAGACGGACCTAACTGGAATTCCAGTGTTACATGCCTGTGGGTTATGTCGATTGAAATTTCAAGGCTAGCTTGTTTTCAGTACAGAGAGAGCCATTTCTACAGGTGGACTGATGGCTTGAAGGGTGTTAGGGAATAAGAGACTCTTACGTGAAGAAATGAAGAAGCATTATATGCTGAATGGAATGAACAATATAATGAGTACAGAATATGGATTGAGAGAAAATCGAAGAAAGACGAAGGTAATGAGAAGTAGCATAAACTGGAACAGCGAGAAACTTAATAACAGGCTTGATGGCCACGAAGTAGATGAAGTTAAGGAATTCTGTTACCTAGGCAGCAAAATACCCAATGACGGACGGAGCAAGGAGGACACCAAAAGCAGACTAGCAATGGCAAAAAGGTCATTCATGGCCAAGACAAGTCTACTATTATCAAACATAGTGCTTGAGAAAAACATTTCTGAGAATGTACGTTTGGAGCGCAGCATTGTATGGTAGTGAAACATGGGCTGTGGGAAAACCGGAACAGAAGATGGTTCAAATGGCTCTGAGCACTATGGGACTTAACTTCTAAGGTCATCAGTCCCCTATAACTTAGAACTACTTAAACCTAACTAACCTAAGCACATCACACACATCCATGCCCGAGGCAGGATTCGAACCTGCGACCGTAGCGGTCGTGCTGTTCCAGACTGTAGCGCCTAGAACCGATCGGCCACCCCGGTCGGCGGAACAGAAGAGACTCAAACTATTTGAGATGTGGTGCTACAGGCGAACGTTGAAAATTAGGTGGACTGATAAGGTAAGGAATGAGGAGGTTCTGCACAGAGTCGGAGAGGAAAGGAGTATGTGGAAAACACTGATGTGGAAAAGGGACAGGATGATACACATCTGTGAAGACATCAGCGAATAACTTCCATGGTATTTGAGGGAGCTGCAGAGGGCAAAAACTGTAGACGAAGACAGATATTGGAATACATCCAGCAAATAATTGAGGGCATAGGTTGCAAGTGCCACTCTGAGATGAAGAGGTTGGCACAGGAGAAAAATTAGTGGCGAGCCGCGTCAATCCAGTTAGAAGACTGATGACTCCCCCCCCACTCCAAAAAAAAAAACGCCATCTATTGGTCTTGCATACAAAACTGTAGACTGAACTACCCCCTGCAGCATGTACTTTTCAGTTCGGTGATGAGAGCCTAAAAATCATTGCGACAGGAATAAAAGGTGCAATAAACTCAAGAGCCGTCATTCAAGGTGAGATATGGCACTGACGCCGGCTCGCTTCCTAACTGGTGGCAAAAAAATAACTATTCCATGTAGGACAGAACCAGCAACTAGAATGGATCTTGCCAAGGAGTTCCGTTAAGATAAACGGTGAACGAGGACATCTGGCGTAGGTGGAAAAATGAATATCTCCAGCTGCTAAAAAACTACCACAAGGTGAACGGATACATCTCAAGAAGGCCAAGAGTTGAAGTCGTTCTACTGAAGGAGGACATCAAACCACGGCGCTTGTGGAAGAAAGCAGTGGTAGAAGAGGTGCGGCACGGCCGAGACGATAAAATAAAATGCACCATTCTCTGGCAGCCGGATGGCTCGAAGATATTTCGAACAGTGCAGTTGCCCATCCCCTCGAGGTAGACCAGGGTACGGGAAGGATGTTGGGGAATAAGAGACTCTTACGCCATCTGTTGGTGTTGTATCTGTAGACTGTGCTGCCTTCTGCAGCGCTTGTGACTGGAACTGTAATGCTGGTACACTTCTGTGTTGACAAATCAATACTTCCCGCCTCCTTTTACACTAGCAGATCCGCCTCCCGTGATATCTACACTCCTGGAAATGGAAAAAAGAACACATTGACACCGGTGTGTCAGACCCACCATACTTGCTCCGGACACTGCGAGAGGGCTGTACAAGCAATGATCACACGCACGGCACAGCGGACACACCAGGAACCGCGGTGTTGGCCGTCGAATGGCGCTAGCTGCGCAGCATTTGTGCACCGCCGCCGTCAGTGTCAGCCAGTTTGCCGTGGCATACGGAGCTCCATCGCAGTCTTTAACACTGGTAGCATGCCGCGACAGCGTGGACGTGAACCGTATGTGCAGTTGACGGACTTTGAGCGAGGGCGTATAGTGGGCATGCGGGAGGCCGGGTGGACGTACCGCCGAATTGCTCAACACGTGAGGCGTGAGGTCTCCATCGATGTTGTCGCCAGTGGTCGGCGGAAGGTGCACGTGCCCGTCGACCTGGGACCGGACCGCAGCGACGCACGGATGCACGCCAAGACCGTAGGATCCTACGCAGTGCCGTAGGGGACCGCACCGCCACTTCCCAGCAAATTAGGGACACTGTTGCTCCTGGGGTATCGGCGAGGACCATTCGCAATCGTCTCCATGAAGCTGGGCTACGGTCCCGCACACCGTTAGGCCGTATTCCGCTCACGCCCCAACATCGTGCAGCCCGCCTCCAGTGGTGTCGCGACAGGCGTGAATGAAGGGACGAATGGAGATGTGTCGTCTTCAGCGATGAGAGTCGCTTCTGCCTTGGTGCTAATGATGGTCGTATGCGTGTTTGGCGCCGTGCAGGTGAGAGCCACAATCAGGACTGCATACGACCGAGGCACACAGGGCCAACACCCGGCATCATGGTGTGGGGAGCGATCTCCTACACTGGCCGTACACCACTGGTGATCGTCGAGGGGACACTGAATAGTGCACCGTACATCCAAACCGTCATCGAACCCATCGTTCTACCATTCCTAGACCGGCAAGGGAACTTGCTGTTCCAACAGGACAATGCACGTCCGCATGTATCCCGTGCCACCCAACGTGCTCTAGAAGGTGTAAGTCAACTACCCTGGCCAGCAAGATCTCCGGATCTGTCCCCCATTGAGCATGTTTGGGACTGGATGAAGCGTCGTCTCACGCGGTCTGCACGTCCAGCACGAACGCTGGTCCAACTGAGGCGCCAGGTGGAAATGGCATGGCAAGCCGTTCCACAGGACTACATCCAGCATCTCTACGATCGTCTCCATGGGAGAATAGCAGCCTGCATTGCTGCGAAAGGTGGATATACACTGTACTAGTGCCGACATTGTGCATGCTCTGTTGCCTGTGTCTATGTGCCTGTGGTTCTGTCAGTGTGATCATGTGATGTATCTGACCCCAGGAATGTGTCAATAAAGTTTCCCCTTCCTGGGACAATGAATTCACGGTGTTCTTATTTCAATTTCCAGGAGTGTAGTAGTTCGAGTCCACAGTGTGTAAGGGTGTCCGGATGCTTTTGATCAGATAATGTACACGACAGTAGCATACGGTTTCAGACCTCGTGAAGGGGAAGAATAATGGAGGTTTGGTACTGTGCGGTGGTTGATCTGGGTGCGAGGGTGCAAGAAGGGATGGTGACGCGTCGTACCTGTGCTGGTGCCGTGATGGAGCGTGTGGTGAGGCACCCGGGAACAGCCCCCGGCTCTGGTGCAGCGCAGTTCCAGCTCCAGTTGCAACAGCTGGAGACTACCGCACGCCTCCACGTCCACGCCGCTGCTGCTGGAACGAGAGGACGCAACGTTACTGGAGGCTGCCGCCAACTGCTTAATATGCGCAGCGTCTGCAGACGCCGCGCAGTAGACTAACGAGATAAGTGGCAGACGATTGCTGGATTTCTCTGTTGCCAGCAATGTTTAACCGTACAGTGCGGGCACGGTGAAGGGACGCAACAAGTAGCGATGGGGCACTCGTTAGAAGTCGGAAGACTTACGTAGGGACCTTATGCTCGTTTCGTTACAGGTTCGTTCAGTAAGCGTCACAGAGATGCAGTGAAATCGCTGCGAGACAGGCTTTCTGCATCACGGTTTCGTCTTACTGTTAATGTTCCGAGAGTGCAAGTGCCTAGAATAGTCAACCAATGTATTGCTTCGTCCTAGATATAGAGATATAGAGAAGATCCAACGGAGAGCAGCGCGCTTCGTTACAGGATCATTTAGTAATCGCGAAAGCGTTACGGAGATGATAGATAAACTCCAGTGGAAGACTCTGCAGGAGAGACGCTCAGTAGCTCGTTACGGGCTTTTGTTGAAGTTTCGAGAACATACCTTCACCGAAGAGTCAAGCAGTATATTGCTCCCTCCTACGTATATCTCGCGAAGAGACCATGAGGATAAAGTCAGAGATATTAGAGCCCACACAGAGGCATACCGACAATCCTTCTTTCCACGAACAATAAGAGACTGGAATAGAAGGGAGAACCGATAGAGGTACTCAAGGTACCCTCCGCCACACACCGTCAGGTGGCTTGCGGAGTATGGATGTAGATGTAGATGTTAATTTCGCGAAAACGCCATGAAGCTAAAATTGGATGGATTCGATCTCACTTGGAGACGCACTGTCAATAGTTCTTCACGCCAATGGTTCGCGACTGGAATAGGAAAAGGGGAAAATGACGGTGGTGTATCAAGTACCCTCCGCCTCACACTGTGATATGATTGCCGGAGTGTAGATGCAGATCTGAATGTGTGCACTGACCCTCGTTTATTTTCTTCGTCTTTATGAGATTTTAAGGTTAGTGCCCAGATAACGAGTTTCTAAAGTGAAACAACGCAGTTTTCAATAAAACTAAAAAGAATCGCATTTGAAGATGAGAATATTTCCGAGCGCTGTTAAGCACGAAACGTTACTGACACATGAATACACACGTCGGTAGGCAAATGCACAGCTTAATAGGATTTTAGTCGTAAAGTAGTTGGTTCGAATGTCGCTAGTAGGATATATTTCTTTTACTTTTAATTACGTTCAATATTTATTAAAAATGAAAATGTTACTTACCAAATATTTAATCATATTTTTCTAATAAAAATAACATCTTTTTGTTAAATACTACTTGTATGAAAACGCTAGCATTACAATAAATAAAACTTGCTACAAGAGCGGCGCGGGATTAGCCGAGCGGTGTTAGGCGCTGCAGTCATGGGCTGTGCAGCTGGTCCCGGCGGAGGTTCGAGTCCTCCCTCGGCCATGGGTGTGTGTGTTTGTTAGGATAATTTAGGTTAAGTAGTGTGTAAGCTTAGGGACTGATGACCTTAGCAGTTAAGTCCCATAAGATTTCACACACATTTGAACATATTTGCTACAAGAATCCAAAATACCGAATAGAAAATCAAATATTTTCTTTTTATTTCTAGAGGCTGAACAGTATTATTGATGTATATATTTTTTTCAGTTTAACAAAAAAGTGTTTGGCATGTCTGTATGAAATTTTAATTCTATTTTCGTATGACCAGTAATTAAATACAAAAATGTGTTATTTGTATTAAAATTATGAATCAGTATTTGTTAATTAACATTGCTATTTGTTAAAAAATGTGGAATTTAAGAAAAAAATGAAAAAATAAGATATTTTACAAGCGAGATGGGAACCAGTGACTTCGCTATTAAATTCCTTTCCCGCTATGTATTTAGCTACCGGCGAATGTGTTGATAAGCCAACAATATTTTGTACTTAACAGCGATCGGAAATATTCTAGCCCTAAAAGACGATTTTTAGAGTTTATCGAGATTTGCGCCATACTGATGTATGAAGTTGTTGTTTAGGCATTGATCTTCAAATCCTATATGAGCACCATTCGGCAAGATCCTCTTATTAGTTCTGGAACGACACACAGTCATCTACTCATCGCCATCCGTTGTGAAATCTGGAAAAAGTCTCATTCACGAAATACAGCTGGCCCCGAAACGGAATCCTACCTGCGAGAGGTGCAATCGAGGGAAGATAAGTCTGGTAGTTCGCAGATTCCACGTGGCATTAGTTGGTCGGTATCGGAAGCTGTGAGACTTTTCACACGTCCCTTTTATCCCGTTCTCGCGGCTTCCGTGGCATCGAGTAAGGCCTCACTTGTGGTGTGCAAAGCAAATTACGTGACATGTCGCTACGAAGATTCACTCGGAAAAAGGGAACTTACTACAAAATCAATAATGAATGTTCTATAGCTACCAGATTGCTTTCATAAAGATTCCGACATCCGACTTCTGGCCTGGAACAACGCACATTGCTAGCAGTTCATGCACCGCCTCCATTTTGCTCGTGGCAGTATCATCGATAATCTCAAAAACAAAACAAGAATACAGTTTAAAGCCAGTAGGAAAAAGGTCTCACAAAAACACCACACTCATATTTCTTTGGGAACGAATGGAATTTATTAATCTACAATTAAACAACATCAAGTCTGCTTCTACATCTACATGGATACTCTGCAAATCACATTCAAGTGCCAGGCTTCGTTCACGTAACAGCAACTTCAGCTAGATATAGGATTTGTATTCTGATATGCTGGTTGATTTGGTTGAGGTCACTCTGCTCGACAACTTTCGGCGTGCGAGGCAAGTTAGGCGACATGTTTTCCCGGAGATTTCACAAAATGGCTCTAAGCACTATCGGACTTAACGTCTGAGATCATCAGTCCCGTAGACTAAGAACTACCTAAACCTAACTAACCTAAGGACATCACAGATATCGATGCAGGATTCGAACTTGCGACCGTAGCAGCAGCGCGGTTCCGGACTGAAGCGCCTAGAACCGCTCGACCACAGAGGCCGGCCCCGCAGATTTATTTGCAAGTAGTTTTGTATATCACATGTCAGCATTAGACAGGAAGCTGAGATGTTCTTGTATCCTCGCACACTATCAACCGTTGGCTGCATTTGATTTTTTCTCTGCTACAACGAAAGAGGGTCTCGGTGGTGGCACGATTATCTCCCAGATCGTTTATGTAAATCAGAAGGAGTAATGGCTCTACCATGCTACCGGTGTGGCGTGTGTATATCTGCCCACATACATCGCGTTACTAACAGCTACATTGACCATTCTGTCCACAGTCGGATCGTTCAACAATTCAGACACAATCTGGCGGTGCGATCGTTATTTGTTTTCTTTCTTGGAGTCGCTAGTTCCAGAATTTCTGCAGGAAATTAATGGCCATGGTAAGGGAGCAGATAAATAACTAGGGAACGTGAATTCTTTTCGTTTCGTTTTTCGGTCTCAAGGAAAGGGCGGTGAAACTCTGAAGAAACTGATACCACGTGAGAAGGTGCGCTGGAAATGCGAATATATTTTGTAAGACGTTAGAGTGTCATTAAATCGAAGAAAAACAGACAATCTCCCTGTGAACAATTTTGCTTTTGACAGTTGTCTGAGATTATTAACATTGATGGTGAGAGGTCTTAAGTAATTTGATTTGTAAGAACTGATTAACTACATAGTTAACGAACTTTTTTCCCTCGGTTATAACCACCAATTTATATTTTTTTCTATTATATTAACACTAATGCAATACCAAGGCATTTTACATAACGCGCATTGCCAAGGGGGATGCCCATCCGAAAAAAAGAAGCAAATATCGTTAATTGTTGTTGAAAGAGATACTGATATGTGAGTAGGGTCCAAAACTTGAAAGTACCTTTTAGCACAGTATTAGCGATATCAACGCACTTTCAATAGTGTGTGTGCTACCGACTCCACGACCACCACAAAAAAGTTTAAAAAATGTATATTTCATTCGTCGTTGTTCACTTTTACTCTCAACTACTTTTTGAAGAGATGTTGATGTGTAAATACAGCCCTGAACCTTGAAATATCGAATACGACATCCATTGGTGAAAGTGACTCTGCCACTGAGACTCAACATTTTGGGCTCAGTTTAGCTGAAAAATTTTAAACGTATTTGGAACCTAATAGAAGAATTCATTAAAAACAATAAATACTTTTTCAAAATTTTAAAATATAATGTAACTGACTAGATTATAATTTTTTCAAAAGGTGGGCACAAAGTACCCCCTCCCCCTTGATACTGAGAGGGTTAAGCAGAAAAGACATGCATACTTGTCCTCAGCACTTCACATTAAGATGACTTGCACAGCAGAAGGTCGCAGGATAGTACAAGAAACACCGCGTCATTCACCGCCGCCCATGGCAGAAACCTGGTGAACCATCATAAACAAAACGTTCGTTCTGCATTCACTGTGCCACTCTCTGTATCCTTCCTGCCTCTTTCTTATTTTCATGTCCGTTACCCAGAACTCATTCCTGGTACTTGCTATGGACAATTGTGCATAGGCTTGTTTAAGTCCTTCCATAACTGTTTTTTCTTTACATTTCTGTTGCAAGCGAAATCTACGTCTGTGTCTCAGTATTCTGAGATTATTCGCTCGAGATGCTGTAATGCGTCTCGATGATGTTGCTCACAACTTCTTATACTTGGCGTACTTTACAGCCTACACTGTCGAGTCACAGCCGTACTATTATGTCGTAATCGTATGGTCTACAGCAAGCAGTTGAAGGTAGTGAATTGGCGAGTGATACACAGGGCCTTCCCCCATCTTTATTGTGCCAATCATACAGCTGGCAGAGGATTTTGTATCAGTACTTTGAATTAAGGAAATAATGGTCAAAAATGAATATTTAGTTCTCATTGACATACATAACTTACAGCCTATAGGAATAAACTGAGCACATATCAGTTCATAGTCACGACTTCTAGAGTCAATGTATGCAAGTTTCTACCCATCGGCGATTAATTTCCTTCCGTTAGGATGACACCTGTAACAAAACTCTTCTCTGTACATCCGTAAGGCATTTCCGAGTGCTACTTGCTGTTCCACCACCATGCGTTAAATGCCTGGCTGGAAGTTCCCGTAACTAGGAACTCTTTAACGAGTCATGTGTATAAGTAGTAATAAACGCCACCGTGTGCGCGTCGCAGTCGCGTAGGTACTGATTTTCCAGGTAGCGCTGTGAAACAAAGAGTTGACAGAGGACGTGTCGCACGCATTGCTCTTTCAAGGTCTCGTTGTTGTTGCTGATGCTGCTGTGGCCTTCAGTCTGGCGACTGATTTGATACTGCTCTCTAGGCTGTATCCCGTGCTAGTCTCTGCACCTCCGCATAACCACAGCGACATTCGTTCATTTGACCTGCTTACCGTAGTCAAGGCTCGCTTTTCCTCTATAATTTGTACCTCCACATTCTCTCCGTTACCAAGTAAACTATTCCTTGGTGCCCAACAATTTATGTATCAACTTATTTCTTCTTTCACACAAGTTTTGGCATAATGCTCTTTTCCCACAAGTTTGATTATGCACCTCTTCATTAGTTACTGAACCTACCCGTCTGCTCTCCACCATTCCTCTGTAAACGGTCAGTTCAAAAGATTCTATTGTCTCGTTTTCTTTTCTGCGCTGTTTGTCGAGCACGTTTCACTTCCGTTTAACGTCACGAAAAACAAATGCTTTCAGAAACGACTGCCTAATTTTTTTATTTACATTCGATGGTACCAAATTTCTCTTTTATAGAAAAACTTTCCTTGCTCCATTAAATAAATGCGGCTTCTTGTTCTTCTAATATTTCTCCTGTATATCGTTCAGCCATTTTCAAAGTAAGCCGAAAGCCTGATGCTCAAGCATTGGCTCCGTCGTTCTAACTTCGAGGAGCGCTCCACTGTCCGTGTGGCCACAGACACAACCGGCAAGCACAGTACAATGTGCACGGGTTATATCTGTGGCGGCGCAGTCGATCCACGCTGGGACAGCTGTGTATCACTGTGAGCTGCATTATCGCGACGTCTTTGTCAGTTTATTACAGAAAGCGCCGGATTCCACGACTTTTACAAGCTGAAGCCGCTATGTCTATTACTTAAATTCGCCGCCAAGCGAATTTCAATTACCTCTTTCGCAACCGCGCCCCAAAAAATTTCGACGGCTTCGTACAACATAGATTGACCATTATCAGTAGTGTTCTGCTATAGCTGATCTATTTTGCTGTAAGAGGCGGATGTACCTGCGGTGTTCGTACATCTTTCATGGACGGTACGAACCCAATGTATGAGCAGCCACATTGATAGCAGAGCTTGTAAATCCCAGCCTTCCGGAGCATCAAATCATCTTTAACGGTACCCAAGAGTGCTGCTGCCTTCATTAGAAGACAAAAAAAAATCACGTTTACTTTATGCTTGCTGAGGATGCGTCCTACTTTTTCCGATAGGTTTCACACATTTGACAGGAAAGCTATGGATTTAAATCTTTCCGATTCTTCTTCTTCATTGCCTATGACCACATTTGGTTTCATACGTAGCGCCGTACGTATCGTTGAAGATACATTACAAAATTTTTTAAACCATCCTAATTCGATCCATGCACAAATCCAGTTTACAATCGAAGTTGAAAAGGAGGGGTGGCTTTCATTTTTTGATGTTTTGGTTCGGTGCAAAGATGATGGCACCGTGCGACACACTGCATATAGGAAACCGATGCAAACAGATTTATATTTACGCGCAAAGAGCTGCCATCATCCTTCTCAGAACTTCCGTTCACAGCCCACACATCGTTGTGCTGACGAGAACAGTCTGCAGGACGAACTACACTTAAAAGAGAGTTTTTGAAGCCAACGGGTATTCTCCTTAGCAGGTACGTAAGGCGCTAAGAATGGAATCAAAAGTGGCCTTAAGCGATGCAGAAGAAGAAACAGGAAGATTTAAATCCACGTACAGGTGTAGCCTGTAGTTATAGAAATTCTGCAAATCATAAGCACGCTTCCCTTTACCAGCGGAGCATTGATATGTAGCAATAACACGTATCAAACTCCCATCGCTTCTGTGATACCTATCGTGGGACACTCGTCGCAATGTTAGTGAAAGAATTCAACGGCAGACGCAAAGATCTATACACTCACTCAGTGTCACGCTGTGAAATTGCAGCCACAGGAGTAGCACTTGTAAATGGAACATCGCCGAAATCAGCTGATCGCGTGGTATAAATGACAATGACTGTAGAAAAGCCAAGGTTGAAAGTAGAAATCTCTTTAAATAAATTTGCGGTTGTGACACCTGATATGAAAACGCTAGGGGCGTACCTGGGTAGCTAGGGCGTCAACCTTTAACCCTTCGAGCTACCGCCCACAGAGCCGGTGAACTACAAAGAGGGGGAGGGCGGCGGCTGCGTGGGAGGTCGGAAGTGGTGCAGAGGCAGCACTGATGCGGCCCACGTGGGCAGCAACACGTGCGCCGGCGGTCCGCGCTGGGGGGCACTGCGAGCTGTAAACAAACCGCCTCTGGCTGGCGCCGAGTGGCGGGTCGCCACACGCAAAGT
The DNA here is from genome assembly GCF_021461395.2 of Schistocerca americana. NCBI lineage: Eukaryota > Metazoa > Arthropoda > Insecta > Orthoptera > Acrididae > Schistocerca > Schistocerca americana. The sequence goes on along the minus strand of NC_060126.1, from coordinate 484,940,465 downwards.
GCTTCCGCACCGCCTAGAGGTGTGGGAGGGGAGGGGGCGCTTTAAATCTCTGACGCGGCTAGCGAGGGCACGCTGGAGGTCTCTAGTCACTTCAGTCGCCTAGCTAGCACGGTGCCTCAAAACTGCCGAAGCTGATGCACGAGCAAGATACTGCGAATTCGCGTAACAGCCTGAAACTTTACGTCACAGAAGTGGACCCGTCTGAACAACGCAATTCGTTTTTTTCCGAATTTTTCTCTTTTTGCGTACACACATCACCTCTTAGATAGTTGTACCCATAACTTCCATGGCCGTAAGAAAACGTTATTAAGGACTCCATTAGATGTGTGGAGTATAAGATGCATGTCCACTTTTTTTTTTTTTTTTTTTTTTTTTTTTTTTTTTTTTTTTTTTTTACTGTGATGCCAGTAACAAACGTAACTTGAAAATGGCTGAAGGGACAAAGTTAGCTAATACTTAAATCATGAAATAAAATGATCATTTCAAAATAAAAGCAGCCTACACAAGAAAATTCTTGGACTAACAATCGATCAAAAGGTAACCCGTAACCTTCACCTACAAACCACTCAAAAGAAAGCCCACTATAGATTAAAACTTCTAAAGTTATTAACCAGCCGCCCTCCGAAACCTGCAACGACATACATTTCGCATCGCCGCCTATATACAACTACCTTTTGCCACTCGTACCTTGTACCAGCTCATGAAGTTCCCACAACCCCTCAAGCGCCTGGAACACCTTCACCTTTCCGTCTTCACCCGTAAGCTTCAATCCCAGCACCCTATAGGCTCCCACGGCTTTCAGAACCAAACTGTTGAGCGTGTGTCAATACATCACGCGTTCCCTTCGTCTAATGTGTCCTTTCCCTACGTAATTTCAATCGCCTTCCCCTCCCAGACCATGATTTGATCTCTGAAATCTATCCTTACTACCAGAACCTTTCTTACCACGCCAAATGATGGTTCCAGCACACACTAGCCCATCCACAATCCCTCTCTTCTCTTTTTCCACCTTACCAGTGCCTTCCCACCAAAACATGTCACTTCCTTGTCCATTTAAAATCCTCCTCCGTACTTTATTCATACCGAACCTTGTCGACAGTTACAAGGAGCTCGATCCGATCATATCAAGAACATAATAAAGTGAATGACATCTTCATCATCTTATCGAAACCATCGTCACCTATTTTACCTTCAAAACTTGTTAAACAGGGTGATTCAGCTGCCCGTAAGGGGCTGATAACCTTGTAGCTTAGTCCCTTAAATCTCAAACCAACCAATCAATCAGCTGCCCATACCGCTGTCGTTTTGTGCAGCCCGTGTATCAGGAACGACATCCAGACAGGCGACAGTCGAGTAATCGATATAGATTCCCTCTCAGAGCTTTGGGTGACTGCTAGCAAACGGAATCATCTGTAATACTTACAAGTGAGGATTGTCCATGAGTTACACGGTATTTTTGGACTATGCTGTACCTTAATTCTGCCATACTTATCCAAGTGTCTCCACTCTTTCTTCGTAAAATTAGCGGTTCACTTATACAGGTTTTGGATGTCTCTAAGTTTATTCCGTTTATAGTACTTAATCTTTTTTAAATGGTTCAGAAACGTTGCCTTATACACTATGATTCAACATCGGATACAACGGTAAGTTTCTACCGGCTATAGCACTTAATCTTTTGTAAACGTTCCCTTATACAGTGAGCTTCACTATCGGAAACTACCAAGTCAATGGAAGATAACAAAATGGGAAGCGTGGAAGTACAGTAACAACTCCCTGTTATAAACAGAAAAGCCAAAGAAAGTGGTACACCTGCTTAATATGACCTAATGTCTGATGTAGTGCTGGAGGCAATTGAGACCATGAATCCTGCAGGGCTGTCCGTAAATCCGGAAGAGTATGATGGGGTGGAGATCTCTTCTGCGCAGCACGTTGCAAGGCATTCCAGATATGTTCAATAATATTCATGTCTGGGGAGTTTGGCGGCCAGCGAAAGTGTTTAAATTCGGAAAAGTGTTCCTGGAGCCAATCTGTAGTAATACTGGATGTGTGGGGTCCTGCTGGAATTGCCCAAGTCCGTCGGAATGCACAATGGACATCAATGGACGCAGGTGATCAGACAGCGTCCTTATGTACGTGTCACCTGTCAGAGTCGAATCTAGACGTATCAGGGGTCCCATATCACTCCAAATGCACACGCCGCACACCATTACAGACCCTCCACCAGCTTGAACAGTCCCTTGCTGACATTCCAGGGTCCGTCGACATGAGGTTGTCTCCAAACCCGTACACGCCCATCCGCTCGATACAATTTGAAACGAGACTCGTCCGACCAGGCAACATATTTCCAATCGTCAACAGTCCAATGTCGGTGTTGACGGGCCCAGGCGAGGCGTAAAGCTTCGTGTCGTGCAGTCATCAAGGGTACACGAGTGGCTCTTCGTCTCCTAAAGCCTATATCGATGAAGTTTCGTTGAATGGTTCGCACGCTGACACTTGTTGATGGCCCTGCATTGAAATCTGCAGCAATTTGCGGAAGGGTTGCATTTCTGTCAAGTTGAACGATTCTCTTCAGTCGTCGTTGGTCCTTTTCTTGCAGGATCTTTTCCCCGTCGCAGCGATGTCGGAGATTTGATGTTTTACCGGATACCTGATACTCACGGTACACTCGTGAAATTGTCGTACGAGAAAAGTCCCATTTCTTCACCACCTCGGACATGCTGTGTCGCAGCGCTTGTGCGCCGACTATAATACCAAGTTCAAACTCACTTAAATCTTGATAACATGTTATTGTAGCAGCAGTAACCGATGTAACGACTGCGCCAAACACTTGTTGTCGTATATACGCAGCGCCTTATTCTGCCTCTTAACATATCTCTGTACTTGAATACGCATGGTTATACCAGTTTCTTTGGCGCTTCAGTGTGTACCCCAGCTTTTGCATAACATATGGCGCGTCGTGTACTGTGCTAAAGTAGTTTGATGAACAAAATCCGTACAACAGGGCTAAGATGTCTTGATATACTTTACCAGTTATTGTGTGATATTTTGGCAGTGCGCTTCGCATCTCCAGAGTGAACTGGCACAACATTATTGTGTCATGTGGGGTTGCATAAAACTGAATCAAGCGCGCGCGCGTGCACGCACACACACACACACACACACACACACTCACACATTAGATTATAATTATGTTACACAGTTGTTTGACACACACTTCATCCTTGTCTCTAGTGAATTTCGCCCTGCAGTTTCATCTGAATTTTGAGGACACTTTTAAATGAGCCAGTAAGTGATCGTCGTTTCGAGAAAAAGGACAGTCGCTCACAACTGTCTGGTTCTCCGCTGTTTCACACCACGCGACCCAGGAGTGTACGCTAAATGTAATGCCTGCGGTATTTGGTCCGAAACATGCGGCCGAAATTATTGGCTCGCAGCAATGCTCATTCTCGCGATGTGGTTTATACACTGAACAAGGCGAACAAGAGACAAATTGCGCTTCATACTTCTAAAGTATTAAAAGTTAACTAATTACAGAAAGCAAATACCAAAAGGTCTTTTCGAACGCTTATGCACTTTAGCCCTCCTCACTGGCACATCCACCCCTAGCGGTAGTTGGGCCGTATTCCGCCCACAGCATTTTTATGCGAATATTGAGTCATATATATATACGAAATTTGGTTGAAATTGCTCCAGACGTTCCTGAGTTAATCTTCTACGTCAGAGGTCTCCAAACTTTTTAGTCCGCGGGCCGCATTGACTCCTCCACGAAGTCATAAGGGCCAAGATCTAGCTAGTGGGATTAAACCACCCTAGCACTCCATGATCACCGTAATGTAAGGCTCAAGGAAAGATGAAATCACAAAAATCTAAGGTTGTGGGAATAGTTAGCACTGAAACGAAATAGGATTTTTATTTAATTGCATAATTTTGATTGGTGGACGTACCTGACCGAAATTCTGGCGTATTTTATTCTGGCGAATTTCACCGACAAAGAAGTATGTCACTGCACATTCTTCACGAAAGCGTCCTGCAAAGTTAACGAAATCTCAAAATCATTGTTAGCAACACTATTGCTGCAAGACGTAACAGAGGTAGAGTATGTCAACGCATTGTTATTTCAAGGGGCGCAACAATAAGTTTAGTGCCGGCCGGAGTGGCCGAGCGGTTCTAGGCGCTACAGTCTGGAACCGCGCGACCGCGACGGTCGCAGGTTCGAATCCTGCCTCGGGCATGGATGTGTGTGACGTCCTTAGGTTAGTTGGGTTTAAGTAGTTCTAAGTTCTAGGGGACTGATGACCTCAGAAGTTAAGTCCCATAGTGCTCAGAGCCATTTGAACCAATAAGTTTAGTTATGTAGTTTTGTAGCGAGTAGCAGAGCCAGAGCATATATTTGATAGTTCTGCTGCGTAATTGTGTCTATGTTGCGAGTGTTTCTCGAGTTTTTTAGTGTTTTATGCGCTGTACTAGTAGGTGAGACGACGAAGTGTGGGACAATTCAAAGTTTGAATTCGAAGAGACAAGGAAAATCTGAAAATCGAAATACGTATAGCACGACTTGAGTATTTTTTCACTGTATTTTTTAGTGGAACTACAGTGTAATTGTGAGTATTTAATTTAGTAATTAAAGTAACTTAAAAAATAATTCATTACATTTTGTTTAGGCAGACTACTCCTTAGTTTTATTAGTATTAAATAGCACAATTTTTGCAGATATCGATGCAAATTCAAACGATATCAAGATATTTCAAAATCCCTTTGACGTCGATATAGAAGCATTACCCGCTGAACTTCAGTTTGAAATTATTGATTTGCAATGTAGCGACTTTTGTAGAGAAGAACATTCAAAGTCAACATTACTGGAATTTTAGAAGTGTGTTCCATCCACACAGTTTCCAGATTTACATAAATTTGCCTGTGGCTTTTTTTCCGTTTTCGGCACCACTTATTTGTGTGAAAAACTTTCTCCAAAATGAAACATGCAAAAAGTATTTACAGATCAAAATTAAGTAATGAGCGTTTGATGTTGATGATGATTATCTCTACCAGTGAACTTGATCCACAACTGGAGGTAATTATGAAAGGAAAGATACAGCTACATAAAAGTCACTAGTTATCACTAGGATATTAAATTTCTTTACGTGAATATTCTAACACTGTGAGTTTTCAAGATACAAATTAATTACAGTTATTTTTATACATCAGTTACAACTAAAATATCCAACATCATTATGTACACCAGGTATTGTATTTTCTTTAAATTGCCTTTAGATAATAATATTTAGATAATAATATTTTATTCGATTTACTGACTATGTGTATTTTGCAACGTAATCAAAAGACAGTGAAACCTCGCTTAAGAAACATCTTCCATAATGACTGATTGCTAAGGCTAGTCGCCGAAATGGTGTCCATTTGAAAGACTTGCACCAGACTCGTGAGTAGAATAAAATACAAAGAATTTTTTCTTAAAATGTTTTCGCCAAACTAGTTTGTTAACCGTTCTTTTTTTTTCGCTATCTCGCGGAGAATGGTCTGTCTGTTTATTCTGGATAACCACAAATTTAACCATGACCTTCCGCTTTGTGAAGATAGAGCTCCGACAATGTCGCGGTGTATTGGTCGCGATAGGCCTCCAAACTCAATTGTTGGCAGTATAGGTACCACCTCAAATATTTGGCGGGCCGGATACCGGGGACGTCCGGCCAGCTAACGCGGGCCGGTTTGCCAGCCCTCGCGGGCCAGTTTCGGCCCGCGGGCCGTAGTTTGGAGACCCCTGTTCTACGTCACTCCCTTTTTAGCGCCATCCCTCTGGTGGTAGGCGGTTCTTATGCCCACAGAAATCTTCACGGACGTGCGGTCAATAACTCACAAAATTTCATCCTGATCGGATGAATGATATAGGAACGCATAGAAGACGAACAAAGAAATATTAATTTTTATATATTTGATTATAAAATTTTATAATACTGTGTCTGAAGAGTGGCAGTTTGGCCGCACCCAGCAGTGGGTAGAAAAAGCCCTCTGACAGACACCGGGCTACGAAGTGGCAACAAGGTACGAGGGCGTCGGCGGACCTCCCACACAGGGAGTGCTGGCGTGGCGCTGCTGACGTTGATGGAAGGGCCCTGAAGAGCGGCGTGGCCGGCGCCGCCCACATAGCCTGCCGGAAATTGGCTGGCGGCGTTTTGTGCTCCAGCCTGCGCGTCGCGGGCCTGGCTCGTTTGCTATTGTGTCCGCGGACGGACCTTCCCCAAGCGGAACGAGCCGTCGGCGTGTGTGATGTCGCAGCCTGAGGTGCGCCAGCGGCAGGTGGACCCAGACTGTCGAACAAAGCGCGCTGCCTCTGCCGTCCACTGCCCTGTTAGCCCTACACTTCCGCGATCGCAGAGAAGGAGCGCAATGGGTGAAACGTCAGGTCGGTTGGTTGGTCGTTATTAATGAATTCATCTTCTAGGTCGTCTGTTATAACAGTGAACGAACTCAACAGAACGAAAAACCAGTCCAAGTTGCAAATGTTTTATTTTTCATTCGACGACTAGTTTCTGGCTGAGACCATTTTCAAATCAACATCACAAAGTCGAAAATGTCATTTCCGAAGATGACAAAAATGTGTAATGTACATTTACAGTTCCTAAAAAGTCGAAAACGGCATTTCAGAACATATAAAAAAATCTACGGTAGCTACACATTTTTTGACATCTTCGGAAATGCCATTTTCGACTGTGTTATGTTGACCTGAAAATGAGTCTCGGCTCGGAACTAGTCATCGAATGAAAAATTGAGTATCTGCAACTTAGACTGGTTTTTCGTTCAATTGATTAACAAAAGTTGCTGACCCAAGCTACTCCAGCATGCTGGAAGTTCGTTAAACTGTCGCCAGCACACCGATCGGCAAGATGTAGCGTGAAGATCGATAGCGGGCGCTGGATCAAGCGCGCATATTACGAGAGAGGCCAGAGACAGACCCGCAAGCAACAGGCCGCCAACGTCCTCTCGACCGCAAGTGTTTGGGCCACCATCCTTGACCGGAGGGTCTCAGTGACTCACTCGTATTCCAGTTGCCGTCTGTCAGTTCACATCCCCGGCTATGATCGTGCATAGCGACTAGAATTATGAAATTAGCCAGATTACCGATATTATCTGTTGGAGGATTATTACTGATGAGCTTGTACCACAGAACATGGACTTTATTCTAATTAAGTAAAACTTACAGTTCATGTAAGTAAAGAAACGTGTTAATCCACGTATGAATTTGTGTTGTAGAAAGAGGATACCGGTCACCTATAATAACATCCTCTCCCTTGTTTCCTACAGTAAAGGATACTACAGTCGCGACGAGGATTCTAGACTTATCGCGTCTATTGTTGATGGTGTAATGTAATCAATCCAATGAGAGCTGTCCCCGCCCATAATGCGCCAAACGTACTCTAGACAGAAAGGTTATTGCGGCGACACCACATTCCTAATGAACAAGTGTCTAGTGACTTGGGACGGTGTCACTTCGTACGGTAGCAGTGAGCACTGATGGTGGAGGCAAGGACGAAGACACCTCGTGGGCCGGCCGTGGTGGCCGAGCGGTTCTAGGCGCTACAGTCTGGAACCGCGCGACCGCTACGGTCGCGGGCTCGAATCCTGCCTCGGGCATGGACGTGTGTGATGTCCTTAGGTTAGTTAGGTTTAAGTAGTTCTAAGTTCTAGGGGACTGATGACCTTAGAAGTTAAGTCCCATAGTGCTCAGAGCCATTTGAACCATTTGAACATCTCGTGGCAGGAAAAGAGGTAGAAAGGGAGGTTGTGAGGTTCCAGTAACGCAAGAATCGCCGTTATACGGTTTCATTAAAGCGTAGTTTAGAATAATTGCGACTGAATAAGGTTTAAAACTGGGCCTGTCTTTGGTGCTGTTGTAATAATGTTAGTGGCGACCAAAATTGCAGTTAATGTGCGATAGCGCGTTGGCACGAAAAGTCATAGTCGCGCTGGGCATTCGTGCGTTAGGATTTGAACACCTTGGTTTCTGAAGGCGCGTTGTGTGTACTGAGTTATAAGGCCCTTTTATAGAGATAAAGCTAAAGGTAGAATGCCGTGTAATCGATTAATTGCAATTTCGTTTAAATTTAGTAACGTTAAGAGGGACCGGAGTTTCATAGTCTTCGCAGACGGAATATTATGAATACACATAAATTGTTAAATGGTATGTGGACTTCATAATTTTAGAAAGCAGTAGGGCGTAACCTGGTTCCCATTAACCCTTTCATCACCATTGGGATGCACGCGTCCCACGAGAACCAGTGGGAAATTCTGCATGTTGTTGTTATGTTATCAGTGCCCCCCCCCCCCCGCCCCACTGGGAAAGCCGGCCGGTGTGGCCGTGCGGTTCTAGGTGCTTCAGTCTGGAACCGCGTGACCGCTCTGGCCGCAGGTTCGAATCCTGCCTCGGGCATGGATGTGTGTGATGTCCTTAGGTTAGTTAGGTTTAAGTAGTTCTACGTTCTAGGGGACTGATGACCACAGATGTTAAGTCCCATAGTGCTCAGAGCCATTTGAACCATTTTTGAACCGCCTGGGAAAGGAAAATCCAGTAACGGTTTGCAGAATTCTTATAATTACAGCTTGCGCCTGACGTTGCGCTGTCTTCAAGTTTCGTTGTTAACCCTCTGATCTGTTCTGTCGCATCGAATTAGTCCGCGCCTGCAGATAAGCAACCGAATGGACAGGTTTGCAACGCGGGCTGCTTGGCGCCAGCTCGGACAATTCGTGTCAGTGGTCTGCACGCACATACTGACGTTTGCCGTGTCTCAAAGCAGGCTCATACTGAGCAGCTGCAGTGTGAGTTAAGAACTTGGAGAGAAGCTCTTCCCATTGACGTCTCTCTGTTTCCTGTGTGCCGTGTTTCTACGCAGTCTTTTGAAGCCCCTGAGCTACTTAGGATAACACTATACAGGGTGCTCCAAGAAACATCGACAAGCTTACACCAAAACAAGAAAAAAATGTTTAGCAAAGATCGGCTCTAAAGTGCAGAGCTTAAGAGATAGGAGCAATTTTTCAGTAGAAGAGATGTGTTTCACACTATCGAAGATGAACAAATGCTCGAGCTCTGAAGGTGTGTGTTTTAGAGGCCAAGCTTATTAAACACTTTTTTTTGTCTGTATATGCTACCCCTCCGTAACTGGAAAATGAAACAGTGGGAAATAGGTTTCTTCATATTGTTACTTCTGACTACAACATTAATTAAAATAACTGTTCATCGATGTCTTTTACTCCAAAAAGAAATCGCCGGCCGGAGTGGCCGTGCGGTTCTGGGCGCTACAGTCTGGAACCGCGAGACCGCTACGGTCGCAGGTTCGAATCCTGCCTCGGGCATGGATGGGTGTGATGTCCTTAGGTTAGTTAGGTTTAAGTAGTTCTAAGTTCTAGGGGACTGATGACCTCAAAAGTTGAGTCTCATAGAGCTCAGAGCCATTTGAACCATTTTGAACCAAAAACAAATCGCAGTGAAAGGGTTAATTAATCTCACCTCGATGACGTGCACAGTAACTGTAAATACCATTTTCGTGTCGTAAGTAATTCGCTGTCGTCCAAGCGACGAAAGAAAAGAGTAAAAAAAAAATAAAAGAAGTAGGCGACAGAAAGGAAAAGTGACACCATTCTGGAAGAAATAGCGGGCATTCCGGGCGAGGTAAAACTGGTTTAGAAAGAGGGCTATCAGCGGTGACCCCACCCTCGACAACGGCCAGGGAATGAACGGCATGTTCTGTTATGTGGCACTATCATCTTTTCTGCATTAAATGTGGCTCCAAGCGCTGAGCGGCGACGGGCGAGCTTCGTAATCCGAACGGCGCATCTGCGGACACTGGACAAGCAGTGGATGCCCCCTCGTGCGCCACTGCTGAGTCACATCCGCCCGTTTGGCGAAGAGACAAACGGCGCTCGCGGCCCAAGTTAGTGGAGAGGGACCGGGCCGAGACCGGTTAACCTCGAAGTGCCCTGAACCCGGTGTAATACGGGCCGGGCAGTGCCCACGCTCCGCGGCCGGGGTTCAGGGCCGGCGCGAGGTCACAGCGGCCGGAGGAATTCCGCGAACGCAGCCGCTTCTGCGAACCTCCGCTACGGTGCGCGGGTGCGCCCCGGCTTTCTCCTCTCTGATTATACCCTCCGCCACTGGAAATGACTCCTCGCGCGGCCAAACGAGCAGGTGCAGGGATGCTGGCGACCTTTTTTGTGCGGACCGAACTCGCGGAATGTACGAGTCACAGACTTTCAAAGTGCTGATCATCCTCAGTGCTCTAGAATGGATCTTCCGCTACGCAGCGGACAGTGCGCTGGTTAGAACCTTCCTAGAGTGGTGTGCAAGTAAGGAGGTGGGTGCGCGATGCCTTCTACGGGGAGAAAGATGGAATACTTGACCTCGACGCCAGTTATCTCTCTGTCTCTGTTCCACATCAGACGCTGCAGCTGTTCTTTGCTGGCAACTGCCAACGCTGAAGTGTGTTCCAGATGATGAGAACACTTGCTTCTGCTCCTCTTCAGTCAAAATAATGGTTTGATGAAGATCTCCGCCGTAGCCTATTCCACTCAAGCCTCTTTATCTCTGCACAAAGACTACAATCTACATCCACTTCAGCCTTCTTGCCGTAATCAAACCGTGGTCTAATCCTGCCTTGCTTCCCCCTCCCCCCTTTCCCGGCACTTCCCTCCATAAGAATATTGGATCTTATTTGATGCCTCAGGATCTGTCCTAACGTAAGTAGGCTGTTTAGGTTTTTATGTTGCTAACGCCACGTAGCGCTCTATATGAAAATCACTAACTGTGCTGTGTGAAGGCTGTGGTTGGTTTGCATTGTTGGAGTATATGCTATTGTAGTGTTGGGCAGTTGGCTGTTAACAGCGCGTTGAGTTGCGCAGTTGGAGGTGAGCTGCCAGCAGTGATGGATGTGGGGAGAAAGATGGCGGAATTTTGAAAGCGGACGATCTGGACGTGTGTCCATCAGAAAGAGTAGATTTGTAATATTGCATATCATGGACTGATATATATATATATATATATATATATATAATGACTTTTGAACACTATTAAGGTAAATACATTGTTTGTTCTCTATCAAAATCTTTCGTTTGCTAACTATGCCTATCAATAGTTAGTGACTTCAGTAGTTAGAATCTTTTATTTAGCTGGCAGTAGTGGCGCTCGCTGTATTGCAGTAGTTCGAGTAAAGAAGATTTTTGTGATGTAAGTGATTTGTGAAACGTATAGGTTAATGTTAGTCAGGGCCATTCTCTTGTAGGGGTTATTGAAACTCAGACTGCGTTGCGCTAAAAATATTGGCTGTCAGTTTAGCGTTGATCAGAATAGGTAAAGAGCGAAATGTCTGAGTACGTTCGGTTCTGCTCAGCTGTTTGAAAATCAAATAATGTGAGAGGTTTATCAGCACAGTAATTCATTAATTTTTCTAAGGGGACGTTTCACCATCAACCTACTTCTTTTAGTCAAGTTGTTTCATTAAACTCTTTTCTCCTTAATTAGACACCTCTTCATTTGTTATCTGATTCAACCATTTGATTTTCAGCATTCTTCTGTAACACTACTTTTATCTTATTCTCTGTACTCTTTATCGTCCACGTTTCGCTTCCGTTCAAGGGTGCAATGCACACAAATACTTTCATAACAGCCATATTAATACTTACATTTATTTTCGATGCCAATACATCACTCTTTTATAGAACTTTCTTTTTTACTGCAAGTCTGCATTTCATATTCATTTACTACTGCTTTCGTCAGTTATTTTGTTCCCCAACCAGCAAAATTTGTCTACCGTATCCAGTGTATCATTTCCTAATATAATTCTCACACCATCACGCAATTTAATTCGACTGCGCTCCGTTACACTTGTTTTAGTTTTTATGGTGTTCATCTTACAGCCCCTTTTCAAGACACTATCCCATTTCGTTACACTGGTCTTCCAAGTCCTTTGCAGATTGAGAATTTATATACTCGCTTGCTATCGAATGCATGTCGTATTAAATTCATATTACCTGCAATAAACACCAAAATGGCTAAATAGCATCACCTTGGCTACACAAACACAGAAACCAACTCTAAATATTCTGCGGGCAAAAGTTCGCTCTCAGCGGAACAAAGTCGACATATGTAAAGGTAATGCACGCTATGGGGGGAATGAAGATGTTTTATGATATGTCGCGTTGTATAATAACCTTTACTACAGCACATCGGTCCACTACTATTCGCCTGCTTACGTACAAACCATTCTAGCAACTTAAAACTGTTTGTTTGATCGGAACTTGAATCCGGGCCCTTGGCTTTTGCAGGTAACTTTCAATATTGTCTTTATGACTATTTGTTCACTATCATTCACATATTCAACAGCAACTGGTGGCGAGTCTTAAGACACGGAGACGCGAGCGCAGAGAGCAGGCGTGGATTGGGGAAGGATGGGGAAAGAAATTGACGCTCGTTTTCAAATTAACCATCCCGGATTTCGCCTTTAGCGGTTTAGGGAACGGAAAACCTATATCAGGATAGGTGGTCGGACGTTTGAACCGCCGTTGTGATCCAAGCTATACTTCACAAATATCATTGGACGGGCCATAGAGCTAAAAAGAAATCATTTGGTACCTATCTGAGAGTGACATTAGAAATTCTCAAGAAACTTTGCACGAGGGGACGCGACAAAAGAGGGGCATCGTGTGTCGTGGAAGGTCTTACAAACTTACAGAAGGCTACTCTAAAAAAATGAGTCAAAAACGCATTACTTCCACCAACATACATCTCACATAATGACCAGGATGGTAATAAAGGAGAAATTTGAGGCTATGCAGTGGTATATTGAGAGTATTTCTTCTCGAGTTCCTTGAGTGATCAGTCTTCTGGCTGATTCGATGCGGCCCGTCACGGAAATCCTCTCCTGCACCAACCTTTTCATCTCAAAGAGCTCAACTATTTGCTGAATGTACTCCAATCTCTGTCTTCCTCTATGGTTTTTACCCTCTACAGCTCCCTGTAGTACCGTGGAAGCCATTCCCTACTAACTTAACAGATGTCCTATCATCATCTCCCTTCTTCTTGTCAGTGTTTTCCATACATCGCTTTCCTCGCCTATAGAACTTCCTCATTCTTTACATAATCAGTCCATTTAACTTTCATGGTTCAAATGGCTCTGAGCACTATGGGACTCAACTGCTGAGGTCATTAGTCCCCTAGAACTTAGAACTAGTTAAACCTAACTAACCTAAGGACATCACAAACATCCATGCCCGAGGCAGGATTCGAACCTGCGACCGTAGCGGTCTTGCGGTTCCAGACTGCAGCGCCTTTAACCGCACGGCCACTTCGGCCAGCGTTTTAACTTTCATCATTCGTGCGTAGCACCACATCTCAAAAGCTTCGATTATCTTCTGTTCCGGGTTTCCCACAGTCCATGTTTCTCTTCCATCAACTGCTGTGCTCCAAACTTCCAAAGTTTAAGGCCTATGTTTGGTACTACCAGACTTCTCTTGGTCTGGAATGCCCTTTCTTCTAGTGCTCGTCTGCATTTCATCTCATCTTGCTCCGTCCGACATTGGTTAGTTTGCTGCGTAGGTAGCGGAATCCCTTTACTTCTTCTACTTCGTGATAACCACTTCTGGTATTTAGTTTCTCGCCGTTCTCATTTCTGCTACTCCTCGAGTGCCAATGAAATAGCGAGAGATTATCCTGCTACACTACGTACCTGCCGCCACAAACCGTACGGTGGTTTGCTAGTCGCACTAGGTTCACCTGCAGATGTATACTTCCAGGACGTTCGGATATTTAATTCAGACAGTTATCGGACTGTATGGGTACAGGTTTGTGACGGGTTCCAAGACTTCCTTACAGACAGAACTCAACACGTCGCTCCTAACGCAACAAAAACGACAGATGTAAAGGTAATTTCCGGAGTTCTTGAAGGAAGTATGATAGGACAGTTATTATTTGCAATGTATATGAATGATAGAAAGCGTCGGATGCTCTTTAAGACCGTCCGCAGTTGATGCGGTTGTCTGTAACAGAGCAGCAACGGCAGCAGTAGTGAATTGCAGGAAGACCTCCAGACGAGTGATGACTGGAGTAGCAACTGTCAGTTGAGTCGGATTGCCAATAAATGTACATATTGCGCCTTCATTGGAGGAGTACACTACTGTAGAGTTACACTATTGCTGAGAAATTGCGGGAAAGAGTGACTACTATAAAATATCTAGGAGTCATCATGCAGGCCGGCCAGAGTGGCCGAGTGGTTCTAGGCGCTTCAGTCTGGGACCACGCGACCGCTACGGTCGCAAGTTCGAATCCTGCCTCGGGCATGGATGTGTGTGATGTCCTTAGGTTAGTTAGGTTTGAGTAGTTCTAAGCTCTAGGGGACTGATGACCTCAGTGTTAAGTCCCATCTAATCTTCAGCATTCTTCTGTAGCACCACATTTCGAAAGCTTCTATTCTCTTCATGTCTAAACTATTTATCGTCCACATTTCACTTCCATACAAACACTTTCAAAAACGACTTCCTGACACTTAAATCTGTACTCGATGTTAACAAATTTCTCTTCTTCAGAAACGCTTTCCTTGCCATTGCCAGTCTACATTTTATATCCTCTCCTCTTCGACCATCATCAGTTATTTTGCTCCCCAAATAGCAAAACTCGTTTACTACTTTAAGTGTCTCATTTCCTAATCCAATTCCCTCAGCATCACCCGACTTAATTCGACTACATTCCATTATCCTCGTTTTGCTTTTGTTGATGTTCATCTTATACCCTCCTTTCAAGACACTGTCCATTCCGTTCACATGACTACAACGAGGAAATTCGAGAAATTAGAGCTCGTCCCGAGATTTTACCGAAAATCATTCTTCCTACGTGCCATTCGCGATTAGAACAGGGAAGGGAGGATCTGATAGTGGTACCATAAATACCCTCCGCGACACACCGCCAGGTGGCTGGCTTCTGGAGTGCAGATGCGTATGTGTGGTGATCGTGAGCAAGACCCTAACATATCTGCTGCCATTGCGGGCCAAGCAGCAGTGACGAAATCATGTACCCCCATCGGGATTCGAGCCGGGGGCCGCTGCACACATGTGCGGGTGTACCGAGGCAGGTTGATTGTGGGTGGTGGACCGCGGGTCACGTGACGCAGCCGATCGGTCGGGCAGCGGCAGCGCGACGACCGCTACGAGGAGATGGTGGTCGCTCCCAGCTGATGAGGCTGGCAGTTCACTCAGTTCAATGCACCGTAAGGCCGCCGCCAGCCCTAACGGTCGCTGCCCGTCGCCCCGCTCTGCTGCCGCCCGATCTTACCAGCAGTGTCCCTGTCAGAGGCAACACGGGCGTCGCGTAGTACCGATCAATGTGATCCGCAGTATTAGGACTCGCATATACAGGGTAATACAAAACGGGCCGGCCGGTGTGGCCGTGCGGTTCTAGGCGCATCAGTCTCGAACCGCGTGACCGCTACGGTCGCAGGTTCGAATCCTGACTCGGGCATGGATGTTTGTGATGTCCTTAGGTTACTTAGGTTTAAGTAGTTCTAAGTTCTACGGGACTGATGACCACAGATGTTGAGTCCCATAGTGCTCAGAGCCATTTGAACCATAATACAAAAAGGTACGGCCAAACTATCAGGAAACATTCCTCACACACAAAGAAAGAAAATATGTTATTTGGACATGTGTCCGGAAAGGCTTAATTTCCATGTTAGAGCTCATTTTAGTTTCGGCAGTATGTACTCTACTTCCTCGATTCACCGCCAGTTGGCCCAATTGAAGGAAGGTAATGTTGACTTCGGTGCTTGTGTTGACATGCGACTCATTGCTCTACAGTACTAGCATCAAGCATATCAGTACGTAGCATCAACAGGTTAGTGTTCATCACGAACGTGGTTTTGCAGTCAGTGCAATGTTTACAAATGCGGAGTCGGCAGATGCCCATTTGAGGTATGTATTAGCACGGGGCAATAGCCGTGGCGCGGTACGTTTGTATCGAGACAGATTTCCAGAACGAAGGTGTCCCGACAGGAAGACGTTCGAAGCAATTTATCGGCGTCTTAGGGAGCACGGAACATTCCAGCCTATGGCTCGCGACTGGGGAAGACCTAGAACGACGAGGACACCTGCAATGGACGAGGCAATTCTTCGTGCCGTTGACGATAACCCTAATGTCAGAGTCAGAGAAGTTGCTGCTGTTCAAGGTAACGTTGACCACGTCACTGTATGGAGAGTGCTACGGGAGAACCAGTTGTTTCCGTACCATGTACAGCGTGTGCAGGCACTATCAGCAGCTGATTGGCCTCCACGGGTACACTTATGCGAATGGTTCAGCCAACAATGTGTGAATCCTCATTTCAGTGCAAATGTTCTCTTTACGGATGAGGCTTCATTCCAACGTGATCAAATTGTAAATTTTCACACTCAACATGTGTGGGCTGACGAGAATCCGCACGCAGTTGTGCAATCACGTCATCAACACAGATTTTCTGTGAACGTTTGGGCAGGCATTGTTGGTGATGTCTCGATTGGGCCACATGTTCTTCCACCTACGCTCAATGGAGCACGTTATCATGATTTCATACGGGATACTCTACCTGTGCTGCTAGAGCATGTGCCTTTACAAGTACGACACAACATGTGGTTCATGCACGATGGGATTCCCGCACATTTCAGTCGAAGGGTTCGTACACTTCTCAACAACAGATTCGGTGACCGACGGATTGGTAGAGGCGGACCAATTCCATGGCCTCCACGCTCTCCTGACCTCAACCCTCTTGACTTTCATTTATGGGGGCATTTGAAAGCTCTTGTCTACGCAACCCCGGTACCAAATGTAGAGACTCTTCGTGCTCGTATTGTGGACGGCTGTGATACAATATGCCATTCTCCAGGGCTCCATCTGCGCATCAGGTATTCCATGCGACGGAGGGTGGATGCACGTATCCTCGCTAACGGAGGACATTTTGAACATTTCCTGTAACAAAGTGCTTGAAGTCACGCTGGTACGTTCTGTTGCTGTGTGTTTCCATTCCATGATTAATGTGATTTGAAGAGAAGTAATAAAATGAGCTCTAACATGGAAAACAAGCGTTTCCGGACACATGTTCACATAACATCTTTTCTTTCTTTGTGTGTGAGGAATGTTTCCTGAAATAGAGCCGTGGAAGAACTACTGTATATATGCCACCATATGAGCCCCAATTTCTTGTGCCTTATCTTCGTGGTCGTATGCGATATGTACATTCTCAGCAGTAGGACCGTTCTGCAGTCGGCTCCAAATGCCAGTTCCTCGAAAGGAACGTCGCCTTCCCTCCAGGGATTTCCATTTGAGTTCCCGAAGCATCTCCGTAGCACTTACGTGTTGTTCGAACCTACCTGTAACAAATTTAGCACTCCGCTTTTGAATTGCTTCGACGTCTTCCTTTAATCCGACCTGGTACGGGTCCCAAACACTCGAGCCGTACTCAAGAGTGGGTCGAACCAGCGTCCTATATGCGATCTCCTTTACAGATGATCCACACTTTCCGAAAATTCTCACAATAATCCGAAGTCGACCGCTCACATTCCCTGCCACAATCCTCACATGCCTGTTCCATTTCATATCGCATTGCAAAGTCCCGACAAAAAATTTAATGACGTGACTGTCAAGCAGGACACTACTAACGCTATATCCGAACATTACGGATGTGGCAGATTAAAACTGTGTGCCGGACCGAAACTCAAACTCGGGACTTTTGCCTTTCGCGGGCAAGTGCTCTACCACTGAGCTACCCAAGCACAACTCACGCCCCGTCCTCACAGCTTTACTTCTGCCAGTACCTCGTCTCCTACCTTCCAAACTTAACAGAAGCTCTCCTGCGAACCTTGCAGAACTAGCACTCCTGAAAGAAAGTCTGTGGCTAAGCCATGTCTCCGCAGTATCCTTTCTTTCAGGAGTGCTAGTTCTGCAAGGTTTGCAGGAGAGCTTCTGTTAAGTTTGGAAGGTAGGAGAGGAGGTACTGGCAGAAGTAAAGCTGTGAGGACGGGGCGTGAGTTGTGCTTGGGTAGCTCAGTGGTAGAGCACTTGCCCGCGAAAGGCAAAAGTCCCGAGTTCGAGTTTCGGTCCGGCACACAGTTTTAATCCGCCAGAAAGTTTCTTATCAGCACATACTCCACTGCAGAATGAAAATCTCATTCTGGATTACGGATTTGTTTCTCCTAGTCATCCGCATTAACTTATATTTTACTAAATTTAAAGCCAATTGCCATTCATCACGCCAAAGGGAAATTTTCTGTAAGTCATCTTGTATTCCCCTACAGCCTTCAAACTTTAACACCTTCCCGTACACTACAATATCATCAGCAAACAACCTCCATTGCTGTTCACCCTACTCGCCAGTCTATTTATGTACATAGGAAATAACAGCGGTCCTATCACACTCCCCTGGTGCGCCACTAACGAAACCCTTGTCTCTGATGCACGCTCGTCGTTGAGGACAGCATACTGAGTTCTGTTATTTAAGAAATCTTCGAGCCTCCCACATATCTCTGAACCTGTTCCATACACTGGTACCTTCGTTAACAGTCTGCACGGCGTCACCGTGTCAAATGGTTTTCGGATTTTTCAGTAGGAGAGATGTAGGTTCAAATGGCTCTCAGCACTATGGGACTTAACTTCTGAGGTCATCAGTCCCCTAGAACTTAGAACTACTTAAACCTAACTAACCTAAGGACATCACACACATCCATGCGCGAGGCAGGATTCGAACCTGCGACCGTAGCGGTCGCGCGGTTCCACACTGCAGCGCCTAGAACCGCTCGGCCCCAAAGAAGTAAGTGCAACAAAATTCGGAGTTACTACGGAGCTAAGTATTATAACAAACTGTGCACATGTGCGGAATGGAAGATGAGGAGACACTGACTTTTAATGAGGTGTTGGAGAAGAGCGCGGTGTCAATCGTCTTTCCAAAGTAGCCATCGCAGTAAAAATAAGGCATCGGATTAGATCAAAGTTCCTACGAACATGACTTTGGTTTGAACACAAAAGACTAAAATGCAAGAGCCATCAACAAGTCGTACCTTACAGCAACAAATTAAGCTCATAGCAAAATACCTCATGCATATGGTGACGTATACATCCAAAGGAAGTGGATAGATTCTACAGCACGTAGACGAAGAAATGCATACACTGTACATAAATAAGAATTTGAATAGACAAAGGTTTTCTAATGAAAATTGTATCGACATATCTATCAAAGTGAAAATAATTTGTCATGTTATTTGACACAAGAAAATAAAAGACGCAAGGGTACAGTAAAAGCCTCTGTATTTCTCGAGCAAATAAATGTCGGTGTTTTGAAATATTTCAGCGACACTCTTCCCTTTCTTTCAGTTTCCAGCAGTGTGAAGAATCTACCGTAGGCCTACCATCTCTGCAAAGGCCCATTGGAAACGTGAGAACAAGATTCGATTAATCACAGCACACACGGAGACATTTAGATAATGATTCTTTCCGCGCTCCATACGTGTACGGAATGAGAAGAAACCCTAGCAACGGGTACGATGAGACGTACTCCCTGCCATGCACTTCACAGTGGTTTCCTGAGTATATATGCATATCTACTACAAATTTTGCTTTGGTCATATAAACTTGGCAAATCCTTAAGCCTACGGCCTTGCCGTAGTGGTAACGCCGGTTCCCGTCAGATCACCGATGTTAAGCACTGTCGGGCTTGGTTAGTACTCGGATGGGTGACCGTTCAGGTCTGCCGAGCCCTGTTGACAATCGGGGTGGGGTGCACTCAGTCCTTGTGGAGTCAGTTGAAGAGCTACTTGATGAGACGTAGCGGCTCCGGTCACGAAAGCTGTCAACGACTGGGAGAGCGGGGTGCTCACCACACCCCACTGCGTATCCACGAGTAGTGATGCCTTCGTCTGAGGATGACACGGCGGTCGGTCGGCTCCATTGGGCCTTCTGAGGCCTCTTCTGAGGGGGTTTAGTTTAGAGTTTAGTTCCTTAATTCTCGTACTATTTATCGAATTTTTAAAAGAAGAATGGTCCTTCATTTGTTTCCTTTCTTTATTTTAAAGCCTTTTTCGTAAAACATATCGAGATTGAATTCCAAATTGCATCTAAACTGTTAAAGCTTGTACACAGAAATGTGATATCACTCAAGAATAAAAGATAAAGGTGAACAACGCAGAAGCTGGTGCGCCTCCACGTGGCAGGGACGGGCAACATCGAGGGTGGCCGGAAGCTAACAAACTTGCGGCCACTCACGATGGCTGAGAGACCAGAAAACCTTGTTGGGTATATCACAAAAGTATTTTTTGTGGTAAAAAAAGGACCAGCCATATACCCACAGTCGGCTGGTCAGCCACCTGGTTTATTGAAAAATGAAAAGAAAAAGGTCATTCATTCCTCTCAGTTCATAAGCAAAGCTGCACAGTAAACAGCTCTCAAGACACACGCAATTTTGGCGCCGACGTGTAAACAAAAATGGCCACCCGTTTAAGGCGAGACTCAGATCATCATCAGTATGCCGCGGGTGTCGCAGTAGACTCACTTTCCACTAGTAGTCGGTTGAGGCAAGAAAGCAGCTCGTGTAAAAGTGGTTTAAGTTAATAAATGGCTGAATTTACTTTGCTTCTCCTACGACGGTCCTGCTTTAGGTAAAACCGACACGCTCTCCCCTCGAGTGAAAGCCATGCGTGTGCCAGAGGGCAGGATGCTCGCTAAAACTTCTCAAGTTTTACGCAGAACCCGATACTCGGAGCCCCGGGAACTGGGACACAGGAAGCGTAATTCGAAGAGAGAGAGTGAGTTGGTGTGTGTGTGTGTGTGTGTGGTCTCGCACATAGCAGGCAGTGTGCGTGTGTTTGGCTACGCGGGACAGTACGGGCGCGCCCGTCTGCGCATGCGTATTTGCTTGCAGTGCGGCGCGGGGGTGGAGAGGCGCGGCGCGGCGCGTCTGCAGAAGGTTCGGGTCGGCGGTCGGCGGCTGGTGGCGGCCGAGGTCCATGACCGGAGCACAAAGCGGCGCACGCACGTGCGTAGCGCGGAGCCGCGCTGCGGGCCCGCTGCCGGGCTGCGTGCGTTGCCCCCGCGGCCACCCGCCAATTACTCCAGCTCCGGCTTAAGGGGGAGCGGGCCCAAACACCCCGCGGCCGCGGCCGGAACACTTTCCCTCCCGTTGCTGAAGCTATCGGCACACGGCAAGAGTGACGTGTGGCCCTCTACGATTTGTCAATTCCCGCTGTTTCGCGCTGAGAAGCCATTTCCTCACGTTAGAGACAAAGTACACTACATTTACATTTATACTGCGCAAGCCACCCAACGGTGTGTGGCGGAGGCCACTTTACGTGCCACTGTCATTACCTCCCTTTTCTGTTCCAGTCGCGTATGGTTCGCGGGAAGAACGACTGTCGGAAAGCCTCCGTGCGCGCTCGAATCTCTCTAATTTTACGTTCGTGGTCTCCTCGGGAGGTTTAAGTAGGAGGAAGCAATATATTCGATACCTCATCCAGAAACACACCCTCTCGAAACCAGGACAGCAAGCTACACCGCGATGCAGAGCGCCTCTCTTGCAGAGCCTGCCACTTGAGTTTGTTAAACATCTCCGCAACGCTATCACGGTTACCAAATAACCCTGTGACGAAACGCGCCGCTCTTCTTTGGACCTTCTCTATCTCCTCTGTCAACCCGACCTGGTACGGATCCCACACTGATGAGCAATACTCAAGTATAGGTCGAACGAGTGTTTTGTAAGCCACCTCCTTTGTTGATGGACTACATTTTCTAAGGACTCTCCCAATGAATCTCAACCTGGTACCCGCCTTACCAACAATTAATTTTATATGATCATTCCACTTCAAATCGTTCCGCACGCATGCTCCCAGATATTTTACAGAAGTAACTGCTACCAGTGTTTGTTCCGCTATCATATAATCATACAATAAAGGATCCTTCTTTCTATGTATTCGCAATACATTACATTTATGTTAAGGGCCGGTTGCCACTCCCTGCACCAAGTGCCTATCCGCTGCAGATCTTCCTGCATTTCGCTGCAATTTTCTAATGCTGCAACTTCTCTGTATACTACAGAATCACCTGCGAAAAGCCGCATGGAACTTCCGACACTATCTACTAGGTCATTTATATATATTGTGAAAAGCAATGGTCCCATAAGACTCCCCTGTGGCACGCCAGAGGCTACTTTAACGTCTGTAGACGTCTCTCCATTGAGAACACCATGCTGTGGTCTGTTTGCTAAAAACTCTTCAATCCAGCCACACAGCTGGTCTGATATTCCGTAGGCTGTTTTATCAGGCGACAGCGCGTAACTGTATCGAACACCTGCGGGAAAAGACGACGTAGATTTTGATCTGATCATGAGATATGCCACTTGGGGTGTGGTTGCAACGTCGTCCACCACCAAATAGCGTAGTGGCATAGCTAACGGAGCACCATCTGCACGTACCCTTTAGTAGGGAATGCTCACAGCCAGAAAGCTCAGTATGATGCAAACGTGTGAAGCAGGCAATCATGCCACGGAGACACACTCGTGCTTCCTAAAGCCAACTGAGAGAGTTTGGAAGGGGTCAAATCGTTGAATTCCGAGTGGCGGGATGGTACTTTCGGAGGACAGCAACATAAGTTGGACGTGCTGTGACAGTAGTGCAACAATGCCGGTATCAACTCTAGAATGAAATTTTCACTCTACAGCGGAGTGTACGCTGATATGAAACTTCCTGGCAGATTAAAACTGTGTGCCGGACCGAGACTCGAACTCGGGACCTTTGCCTTTCGCGGGCAAGTGCTCTACCAAGCCCGCGAAAGGCAAAGGTCCCGAGTTCGAGTCTCGGTCGGCGACACAGTTTTAATCTGCCAGGAAGTTTCATGCTGGTATCAGTAGTCACGCCAACATTCTCACACCCGTAGATGGGGTTCTCGATGTCCACGCTGCACAGTCTCCCGCCAGGATAGTCATATTGTAAGGGAAGCAGTGGCAGATCGTACAGTTACCACAACACAGATGAGAATTTCTGAGCCCAGACGCATCAACACGAACTGTTGCAAACCGGTCATTAGCAATGGGACTACGGGAGCGCACACCTATAGCCCGTTTTACTCTCACGGCACAGCACTGTGCACGACTTAACTGGTGCCGTCAAAGCATGACCTGGAATATGGATGTGCGCCTACCATCTAGACCAGGTGAGTGCTGTCTCGCAGAGTGCATTCATTCAAGACACACTGAGCCCACCTCGAGCCTTGTGGTCTGGGGAGTGGTAAGCTACAACTCTCGTTCGCCTGTGGTGTTTCTGGAGCGGACGCTAACTAGCGCTCGGCACGTGCAGAATGTCATTGGACCCATTCTTTTGACGTTCTTGGAACAAGAAGGGGGTGTGGTATTCCAACAGGATAATGCTCGCCCGCACACTGTCCGTGAAACTCAGTATGCTCTGGCCAGCAGGATCTCCGGACTGTCTGCAGTCGAGCACGTGTGGATTATGATGGGACGAGAAGTGACTCGTACGGCTCGTCAGCCAACAACTCTTACAGAGCTACGTGAGCAGTTCGAGCACGTGTGGCATAACGTATCCAAGGACTGTATTCGCCATCTAGATGCTAGAGTTAGGGCCTGCGCCGCGTGGGATTAGCCGAGCGGTCTTAGGCGCTGCAGTCATGGACTGTGCGGCTGGTCCCGGCGGAGGTTCGAGTCCTCCCTCGGGCATGGGTGTGTGTGTGTTTGTCCTTAGTATAATTTAGGTTCAGTATTGTGTAAGCTTAGGGACTGATGACCTTAGCAGTTAAGTCCCATAAGATTTCACACACATTTGAACATTGCCGCCCATGGAGGCTACACCACGCACTAATATGGGTGTTTCATCACGGGTCGATACCCGGTACCTCAGAACCGCTTGTGCTATTGATCTGTAAAATGTAATCATTTCATGTACTCCGTATCCACTGTGGCAACAATAAGTCTTGAGTGAACTGGAAACCTGTTAAAGAGTGTACTAATCTTTTACCGCGAGTGTAAGTTCTGTGACATTTCAGTAGCGTGCCACGTAAAGAAGAATCAATAGGAAGCAAGAACGCTTCCTACGTCAAAAGCGGGAAACAAAACGCTATACTGTGTTTGAAGTTTTAGGCAGAATCCCATACTGACTGGGTTTTACGTTAAGTATGCCATTTCTAAGAACCAGCACATTGGACGCCTCTAGAAGGAATTTTTATCGGTACGATTTGTTGTAATAAAATGACGGATGACGCCATATTGGTGGTTAACGAATTTTTATATTTGTTTTCGCGTTATATCTCGCTTGTTATGAGAGGACCCTTTAAGGCAATGACCCTTTAAAGATTCATGAAAACGTGTCGTTGTTATTAGGTCTTATTATAAATAAATGTCAATTAGTAAAATATCGCTGACTGAAGAAGACTGTAACATGAATTACGAGCTCACTAATTTGGAGTAGGTATTAAAATCCACGGAGAAGAAATAAAAACGTTGAGGTTCGCCGATGACATTGTAATTCTGTCAGAGACAGCAAAGGACTTGGAAGAGCAGTTGAACGGAATGGACAGTGTCTTGAAAGGAGGATATAAGATGAACATCAACAAAAGCAAAGCGAGGATAATGGAATGTAGTCGAATTAAGTCGGGTGATGCTGAGGGAATTAGATTAGTACATGAGACACTTTAAGGTAGTAAAGGAGTTTTGCTGTTTGGGGAGCAAAATAACTGATGATGGTCGAAGTAGAGAGGATATAAAATGTAGACTGGCAATGGCAAGGAAAGCGTTTCTGAAGAAGAGAAATTTGTTAACATCGAGTATTGATGTAAGTGTTAGGAAGTCGTTTCTGAGAGTATTTGCATGGAGTGTAGCCATGTATGGAAGTGAAACGTGGACGATAAGTAGTTTGGACAAGAAGAGAATAGAAACTTTCGAAATGCGGTGCTACAGAAGAGTGCTGAAGATTAGATGGGTAGATCACATAACTAATGAGGAGGTATTGAATAGAATTGGGGAGAATTGGATTGGGGAGAAGAGGAGTTTGTGGCACAACTTGACTAGAAGTAGGTATCGGTTGGTAGGACACGTTCTGAGGCATCAAGGGATACCAATTTAGCATTGGAGGGCAGCGTGGAGGGTAAAAATCGTAGAGGGAGACCAAGAGATGAATACACTAAGCCGATTCAGAAGGATGTAGGCTGCAGTAGGTACTGGGAGATGAAGCAGCTTGCACGGGATACAGTAGCATGGAGAGCTGCATCAAACCAGTCTCAGGACTGAAGACCACAACAACAACAACAGTTCGAGATTTTCGGTACAGCGTAGTTGGTTAAGGCGCCGCGTTGCGGTAGTGAGGGTGAAAGGGTAGAGAGTTGGCATCCAGTTGTATACAAAAAGGTTGTAGGAGTTTCCTATGAAAGAAATAGAATTAATTTCTGTAATATTTGATGTTATATGAACGTAAGTGCGCTCTCTGTGAGAGTGAGTTTGTTCGATTTGGTGAACTTTTACCATCTAATGTTCGCACTGAGTGGACAAATATCTTTCATTTTTGTCCTTTCACACGTTCACGGGTATTGAAGCTTTTATTTATGAAAACCACAAACAGACCAACATGACTAGCGTTTGGTCAAGAAAGGAAATGCGTTTTTCAATAGAGCTAGTGTAGGTATCCCGCGCGTTCATTTTCGTGAGCAACCTGTATGGTACGCAAGCCAAAGAAAGCCGACAACCGCCGCCATAGAGCGCTGAGAGCACAAGCTGACATTAGCCAGTGAACGCCGTATGGCGGCGGCGCTGCGTCTCGTGATGCTGCACACCCCGTCTGCATGCACGTCGACGCCGGCTGCTTCGTCCCGCCTGCCGACGGCTTAAGTTACGTGATGCAGTTCACCTGGTGCGGATCCAAAGGGAAGGGGGCAGGGTCATCTCACTCTCCCCACCCCCTCCCTCATGAAGAACATTTCAGTAAAAAGCAGTTATTATTTAAGCAATCAAATATTGCGTCAGTTACGTTTTGCGTAACACGACGCGTTTCAGGAACTTCGTGAACCTGTCGTGCTACACCAAACGTAAACGGGACAGTACTTTATTATTTAAATCGTAATTGACACAATTACCAGGCTGTCGATAAACGGCGTTTATGATGAACTACCCATTGAACGAAGGACTGATGACGTCTCCGTTGACTCCCTTGTCCTTCTGCCCCTTCAAACCAACCAAGCAACTAACTAACCACGTGGATGTGGTTGCACCTGACCACCTGCTGAATACATACCAGCCAGGAAACGGCGCACATTCATACCGAGCCCGTACGGGCTGTCAGAAACAACGCTGACACAGTTCGTGAGACCACAGGTAGAAACGAAAAAATCAAAGGAATCTGAGTTAGGGAAGGAAGAAAGAGAAATACCCTCCACAGAAACGGAAAAAAAGTTAGACCGAGTCTTCCACATGGAGGCAGAAACGTCTGGATCAAATGACATTACCGTTATTTACACGCTTGCATAGACATAATCTCATAGACATAATCTCAGACTTCTGTTCAGAACCGCGGTGCTTACAAGGGGAAGGTCTCAGACATGCCAGACCTATTGGACTCATATTTGGCAGGTCGCTTGTGTACAACGTAAAATGAAACAACTTTTTGTATGTCCATCCTTTTGATTGGAGGTTTGAGGGACTTCGGCTGTTCACTTTCGTAATAAGATGGAAAACCTACAGCCGTCCTTACGATGTTATTTATTACATGGCTAAAGGTTTCGTTGCTTCAGGGCACTATTTTCAAGCCTTAACTGACGCTGAGAGGGTCAACTTCAATTGTATACACGATTCATCAGTGGCCAACATACAGGGTGTTTCAAAAATGACCGGTATATTTGAAACGGCAATAAAAACTAAACGAGCAGCGATAGAAATACACCGTTTGTTGCAATATGCTTGGGACAACAGTACATTTTCAGGCAGACAAACTTTCGAAATTACAGTAGTTACAATTTTCAACAACAGATGGCGCTGCGGTCTGGGAAACTCTATAGTACGATATTTTCCACATATCCACCATGCGTAGCAATAATATGGCGTAGTCTCTGAATGAAATTACCCGAAACCTTTGACAACGTGTCTGGCGGAATGGCTTCACATGCAGATGAGATGTACTGCTTCAGCTGTTCAATTGTTTCTGGATTCTGGCGGTACACCTGGTCTTTCAAGTGTCCCCACAGAAAGAAGTCACAGGGGTTCATGTCTGGCGAATAGGGAGGCCAATCCACGCCGCCTCCTGTATGTTTCGGATAGCCCAAAGCAATCACACGATCATCGAAATATTCATTCAGGAAATTAAAGACGTCGGCCGTGCGATGTGGCCGGGCACCATCTTGCATAAACCACGAGGTGTTCGCAGTGTCGTCTAAGGCAGTTTGTACCGCCACAAATTCACGAAGAATGTCCAGATAGCGTGATGCAGTAATCGTTTCGGATCTGAAAAATGGGCCAATGATTCCTTTGGAAGAAATGGAGGCCCAGACCAGTACTTTTTGAGGATGCAGGGACGATGGGACTGCAACATGGGGCTTTTCGGTTCCCCATATGCGCCAGTTCTGTTTATTGACGAAGCCGTCCAGGTAAAAATAAGCTTCGTCAGTAAACCAAATGCTGCCCACATGCATATCGCCGTCATCAATCCTGTGCACTATATCGTTAGCGAATGTCTCTCGTGCAGCAATGGTAGCGGCGCTGAGGGGTTGCCGCGTTTGAATTTTGTATGGATAGAGGTGTAAACTCTGGCGCGCATGAGACGATACGTGGACGTTGGCGTCATTTGGACCGCAGCTGCAACACGGCGAACGGAAACCCGAGGCCGCTGTTGGATCACCTGCTGCACTAGCTGCGCGTTGCCCTCTGTGGTTGCCGTACGCGGTCGCCCTACCTTCCCAGCACGTTCATCCGTCACGTTCCCAGTCCGTTGAAATTTTTCAAACAGATCCTTTATTGTATCGCTTTTCGGTCCTTTGGCTACATTAAACCTCCGTTGAAAACTTCGTCTTGTTGCAACAACACTGTGTTCTAGGCGGTGGAATTCCAACACCAGAAAAATCCTCTGTTCTAAGGAATAAACCATGTTGTCTGCAGCACACTTGCACGTTGTGAACAGCACACGCTTACAGCAGAAAGACGACGTACAGAATGGCGCACCCACAGACTGCGTTGTCTTCTATATCTTTCACATCACTTGCAGCGTCATCTGTTGTTGAAAATTGTAACTACTGTAATTTCGAAAGTTTGTCCGCCTGAAAATGTACTGTTGTCCCAAGCATATTGCAACAAACGGTGTATTTCTATCGTTGCTCGTTTAGTTTTTATTGCCGTTTCAAATATACCGGTCATTTTTGAAACCCTCTGTATATGAACTGGTTTTCGCAGACTACCTGTAACAACGATGTTGTGTCTCCAACTAAAAACTGATTCAAGTCAGTTGGTAGTTGATGACTGGAGACACAACATCATCTACATCTACGTGATTACTCTGCTACTCACAATAAAGTGCCTGGCAGAGAGTTCAATGAACCATCTTCAAGCTGTCTCTCTACCGGTCCCACTCTCGAACGGCGCGAGGGAAAAACGAGCACTTAAATTTTTCTGTGCGAGCCCTGATTTCTCTTATTTTATCGCGATGATCATTTCTCCCTACGTAAGTGGGTGCCAACAGAACGTTTTCGCAATCTGAGGAGAAAACCGGTGGTCTCAGTCAGTCAACAGACGAGGTCGGCCTGTACGCTTTTATGCTGTACATGTCCCTTCACGTTTCCACTTCAGTATGACATCGGAAACGATGGACCTAGGAGTGTGGAAATCTCTCGTACAGACGTGTGGCACAAGTGACACCCAATCACCTGGCCACGTTCGAAGTTCGTGAGTTCCGCGGAGCGGCACATTCTGCTCTCTCACGATGGTAATGACTACTGATATGAAGTACCTGGCAGCACAATGCACCTAATATGAAAAACGTATATTTTTGGGGGTTTCCGGATACTTTTGATCACATAGTGTATATTACTCTGCAATTTTGTGTTTATTCCATCATATCATCGCAAATCGCAATGAAGAACGAGCTCCCACAGACAAGCGTTTCTGGCGCACTGGCGTAGCAATGATGATCCTTATATAACAGTTGAAGATCATTTTGCATTCGCGCGGCTCCCGCAGAGAATTAAATGTAGCAGTGAAACTGCTATGACGGACAGACGTCTTCTCGTGGGAACGATTGTCCTGTTAGTCTTTAGTATTGTTTTATAAAGCCGCACGCTACACGTCGTGCTTTTTCGGAAGACTTGCCGTCTCTCTGGTTTGTAAGCGGTGGTGTCCTTCGTAATGCAACAAGTGGCGTTATCGGACAACGCGACCACAAAAAAACTTTTCTGCACGAAACCATAGAAAAGTTAAATTGAAAACGGATGGAGTGATTATTGAAAAGTAGTCGTGCGTTAACTGCAGGCGGTAAGAGAAAACTTTAAACTTACCGTGTTGGCATATTTCAGCTGCGTACTGATTATCGGGTTAGCAGTGTGGTTTATCCAAGTACTTGCACTTCGGAATTAAGTGCCTGATTTATAGCGCAGGGCAACACTCTGCAACCTTCGATTGAAGCTATCTTATCTCTAGTTCATCACGTGATTTGTGTATCTCTACACGCAGAGTTTTTGAGTTGGTTCTCGGACCTCTTCATTCACACATTATATTAACTTTACATAAATTTTGCTGTCCGCGTAGATTGCATATAATTCTGCTGTTGTGGCCGTTTTCGGTTCCTCCGAACTATTTACTGGTCTGATTACGTCGGCTACAAGAGTATCCGGCCAAGTTTACAAACAGTATGTATTGTACATCGTACAACAAAACGTTAGTGTGGTAGTATTCGGGTTGTTAACATTATTATCTACACGCATTGTTCCGAGATGTAGCATGCGCAGTACTTATGCAGACTGGCAGGTTACTCTTTTAGCCGACTTACTCTGATCCGAAGTTGGTTCTCTGGAACCAAAAACCTTCCGTACCATTCTTCGATCTTTGTCTTTTCCTGCTTTTCTTCAACACATCAGACATTTCGTCCCATTGGAAATTACAAAAGGCTTTTTCTATGTCTGCGAAACATTTGTATGCAGTTAAATTCATTTCCAGTAGTCTCCATAACTTGATTTTAGAGCTGGTATTGCTTCCCTGGTTCCCCCGTCTAAGATATTTATACTGGAATATTTCAAAATACGCAGTAAGCATCAACGGAGTTGTGACGTGCAGAAAATAGCTCTATAAACGGTGGAGTCGTTGACACGCACACTCAGACAGTCGGATCACGCTGACAGGACACGCTAGCCTTAATTGCCGGGCTCCCATTAAGTTTCTGCGGCTGAGCCAGCATTTCGCCGAAACTGCATTGCAACCATTGTTCTTTTGTCTCCACACGTGACTCACCTCGGCAGGACCCCTGATTGCTGTTCTCCACGGCCGCAAATGAGACTTCTCGTGTGGCCCAAGAGCAAATACCTCGGTAGCTCATAATAATGAAGTAAAGAAGGAGAAATCAATCCAGGCAGATCCCACCAATTGTGATGGCTCGGAGGTACTGCGTTCTATTTCGTCGATCAGCGATTGGAATTATATCGTATGAGATATACGAGGGACGTGCACCGTATACACAAAAAGAAGCGCGTTGAGGGTTCATTGCTTCATGTAGCTCCGTTAAAGAAAAGCTGAAAAATCTTACGTATTATATAGGATGTATTTTATATTCCCCCTGGCTCATCCCAGAACCCCTGCACAAGCCCGAATTTTTCTAGTCATTATGGCCGCACACCTTTTGCTGGTGGAATGGAACGGGTAGACAATACAGCCTCTACCATATACTCTAATGGTAGCTTGCTGAGAATAGATGTAGAATTAGAGCTAATATTGGTACTTATCCATTGTGATCGACTTAGGACCCCGCGACTGTTTGTAATATGAAATATAACTATATTTAGTTGTGACCAGCTGATTACAAAATATTTGTTTATTTTCGTAAACCAGTTTTCGAGTCCTCCTAGGCTCATCTTCGATTTAGGGGTGTGAGAATATGTAAACTCCTGCTTTCCCCATTTGGACAGGTACCTGAAAAGGTTCGAAAACTACTTCATCAAAGTAAAGAAATATTTGGTATTGGCCGCATTTGGTGAAACTGTGGTGTGTTATATTTGGTACAGCTTTGTGCACTCCCCAAGAATGTTCGTAGCCCCGAAGACAGTGATCACACTGATCTGTGGTGTCATTTCGCGAACTTCGTGTCTCGGAATTCTAACATATATTCCGTCATGGAATTTGTTGTCGATAATATTGATTCGTTCGGCAGAAACTGCAACATTCATTCAGTGAATACTAGACGGCAAAACGATGTACAGTCGAGCAACTCCTTCCTCAAATATCGTACGGAAAGATGAGCGCTGTTCAGCAGGTTTCATTTTCAGTACACTTCCAGAAGAGCTAAAAAAAGAATTGAATAATAAACCCACAGTATTCAATTGCAAGATGAAAGGTTTCCTTCCTCGTTTTCTGTACACATGTAGTAGCAGTTAAGAATAAACCTCTGTAATGTATTATTTATTCGTAAATTCGCTCACAATTCCTGCGTGTTTCACTAATGCTTCAATTAACTTGATAATAAATTTTTGAATTAAAATGAAATGTCGGGTGGCTAGAGCCTCGCGTCGAGTAGACCGGTCGCCTGGGGCAAGTCTTTCTAGTTGACGCCACTGCGGCGAATTGCGGGTCGCTAGGGATGATATGACGATGAAGACAGTGTGGCGTCACCGCCAGACACCACACTTGCTAGGTGGTAGCCTTTATATCGGCCGCGGTCCGTTGGTATACGTCGGACCCGCGTGTCGCCACTATCAGTGATTGCAGACCGAGCGCCGCCACACGGCAGGTCTAGTCTAGAGAGACTCCCTAGCATTCGCCCCAGTTGTACAGCCGACTTTGCTAGCGATGGTTCACTGTCTACATACGCTCTCATTTGCAGAGACGACAGTTCAGCATAGCCTTCAGCTACGTCATTTGCTACGACCTAGCAAGGCGCCCTATTCAGTTACTAGAAGCCATATTCTTCAAGAAGGTATTCTGAACAGATAATATTGTGACTCACGTACGGTCAAGAGCGACGTTCATCATTAATGGATTAAAGTTCGGTATCAAACTAATTACGTCCGCTTCCAGACCTCACGTCAGTACAGTTCTTCCCTCCTCACGCCAGCCTGCGTGAGCTAAAACGCGTACATTTTGGCGTCCACTCGTAACACGGTGTTGGCTCTTCTGCTAACACAGAAGACAACACAACACCCAGTCCCTGAGCGAAGAAAATCTCCGACCCAGGCGGGAATGGAACCCAGGCCCCTTTGCATAGCATTTTGCCGCGCTGACCACTTTTTTTTCTTTTCTTTTCTTTTTTTTCTGGTTGAACTCTTTTTGTTCTATATTGTTCGTTGAATTTGTTCGGGGCGGAATTCCCATGACATCCGTTTAGGTTCTTCGTTGATCCTTTCACTCAGTTTTTTTTTGTTTTGTTTTTGTTACAGAGGGTAGTTAATCCTCTTACCGAACACGCTGAGCTACCGTGCCGTCACCATTCAGCTACCGAGGCGGACAATTTTCGAATCAGCCTTACGTAAATTAAGTGCTGACTCATTTCATTACTAAGCAACTTTGGCTCGCATGGAACCTGATGAATAAATGAAATGAAATAAATGAAATAATTTGCGAAATGCCATGTAGATATCTCTGTACTCTAGACGACTGGTTGCAATTTTAAGGGGGGTACGGCGTCAAACGGGCCGACTTGGAACAGGAGAGGCACCACAGGACATTTTATTTTCTACTGTCTATACTTTTACAAATAAATTCATAAAACTTTGTCAGAATGACCAGGAAAGATTCGGGATTCACACTCATAGCAGTGGAAGTTCAAAAACATTACAAAATAAATTTTTTTACATGTGAAATTTAATCATTTTTTCGCTTACTATTGGCTGCATTTGTTGCTATAGGTACATTTTTCTTCACAAGTAAGAGAGATTCTTTGATGAATTTTGCACAGCATACAAACCATACTTACAAGTGTATGAAACTCTAGAATTTTCCAAATCCATTAAAAACTGTGGTAAAAATTGAGATAACTATCGCCAAAATTTGATTTTTTCTAAACATAAATTTAAAACGTAACAGCTCATTCAGTTTTTCATAAATTAAATAGATTCTAGAGTTTCAGACACCTGTAAGTACGGTTTGTATGCTGTGCAAAATTCATCGAATAGTCTCTCTTACTTATGAAGAAAAGTGTACCTATAGCAACAAATACAGGCAATAGTAAGTGAAAAAATGATGAAATTTCACATGTAAAAAAAAATTATTTTGTAATGTTTTTGAACTTCCGCTGCTACGAGTGTGAATCATGAATCCTTCGTGGTCATGCTGACAAAGTTTTATGAATTTACTTGCAAAATTATAGACAGTGGAAATTAAAATGTCCTGTGGTGCCTCTCCTGTTCCAAGTCGGCCCGTTTGACGTCCTACCCCCCCCCCCCCCCCCCCCCTTAAGTGACTCTGCACAGGAAAGTTTTACATTAGAAGACACTGTACTGATCGAGTCTCTGGCCTGGAGAGAGGGAGAGACAGGGAGGATGACCTTTCGCGGCGCTGCTGGGAGCGTGGTCTAGTCACGCCGCCAGGGAGGCGGCGCCGCGCCGGCCATTAGCATGCAAATGCTGGGGCAGGTGCACGCGCGCCCCGGCGACGCCCCCGCACGCCCGCGTTTCCAGCACAAGCACTCCACCTACTTCCGCGTTGCCCGCGGCCTCTGCGCCCGGCGCGCAATCACAGCCGGCCATTACACCCGCCGCCACTAAGTGGCTCACACTATCCGCGCGCCGGCCCTGGGCTCCGAGGGACTAATGAATGACTACTGGGGCTGCTACCTAGCACCTAGTCCATTAGTTACGTGTTCCGTACATCATTTGAACCATTTTGCTTCGAAATGTGCAACGATTCACTTTACAGTATACAGGGTGTTACAAAAAGGTACGGCCAAACTTTCAGGAAACATTCCTCACACACAAAGAAAGAAAAGATGTTATGTGGACATGTGTCCGGAAACGCTTACTTTCCATGTTAGAGCTCATTTTATTACTTCTCTTCAAATCACATTAATCATGGAATGGAAACACACAGCAACAGAACGTACCAGCGTGACTTCAAACACTTTGATACAGGAAATGTTCAAAACGTCCTCCGTTAGCGAGGATACATGCATCCACCCTCCGTCGCATGGAATCCCTGATGCGCTGATACAGCCCTGGAGAATGGCGTATTGTATCACAGCCGTCCACAATACGAGCACGAAGAGTCTCTACATTTGGTACCGGGGTTGCGTAGACAAGAGCTTTCAAACGCCTCCATAAATGAAAGTCAAGAGTGTTGAGGTCAGCCGGCCGAAGTGGCCGCGCGGTTCTGGCGCTGCAGTCTGGAACCGCGAGACCGCTACGGTCGCAGGTTCGAATCCTGCCTCGGGCATGGATGTGTGTGATGTCCTTAGGTTAGTTAGGTTTAACTAGTTCTAAGTTCTAGGGGACTAATGACCTCAGCAGTTGAGTCCCATAGTGCTCAGAGCCATTTGAACCATTTTGTTGAGGTCAGGAGAGCGTGGAGACCACGGAATTGGTCCGCCTCTACCAATCCGTCGGTCACCGAATCTATTGTTGAGAAGCGTACGAACACTTCGACTGAAACGTGCAGGAGCTCCATCGTGCATGAACCACATGTTGTGTCATACTTGTAAAGGCACATGTTCTAGCAGCACAGGTAGAGTATCTCGTATGAAATCATGATACGTGCTCCATTGAGCCTAGGTGGAAGATCATGGGGCCCAATCAAGACATCACCAACAATGCCTGCCCAAACGTTCACAGAAAATCTATGTTGATGACGTGATTGCACAATTGCGTGCGGATTCTCGTCAGCCCACACATGTTGATTGTGAAAATTTACAATTTGATCACGTTGGAATGAAGCCTCATCCGTAAAGAGAACGTTTGCACTGAAATGAGGATTGACACATTGTTGGCTGAACCATTCGCAGAAGTGTACCCGTGGAGGCCAATCAGCTGCTGATAGTGCCTGCACACGCTGTACATGGTACAGAAACAACTCTCCATACAGTGACGTGGTCAACGTTACCTTGAACAGCAGCAACTTCGTTGACTCTGACATTAGAGTTATCGTCAACTGCACTAAGAATTGCCTCGTCCATTGCAGGTGTCCTCGTCGTTCTAGGTCTTCCCCAGTCGCGAGTCATAGGCTGGAATGTTCCGTACTCCCTAAGACGCCAATCAATTGCTTCGAACATCTTCCTGTCGGGACATCTTCGTTCTGGAAATCTGTCTCGATACAAACGTACCGCGCCACGGCTATGCCCCGTGCTAATCCATACATCAAATAGGCATCTGCCAACTCCGCATTTGTAAATATTGCACTGACTGCAAAACCACGTTCGTGATGAACACTAACCTGTTGATGCTACGTACTGATGTGCTTGATGCTAGTACTGTAGAGCAATGAGTCGCATGTCAACACAAGCACCGAAGTCAACATTACCTTCCTTCAACTGGGCCAACTGGCGGTGAATCGAGGAAGTCCAGAACATACTGACGAAACTAAAATGAGCTCTAACATGGAAATCAAACGTTTCCGGATACATGTCCACATAACATCTTTTCTTTATTTGTGTGTGAGGAATGTTTCCTGAAAGTTTGGCCGTACCTTTTTGTAACACCCTGTATATGGATACACGATCAGCTTTCATATCGTTAATTTCAACATTAATGAAAGTATTTCTCACTCCTAGTCATTGCAACTACACTTTATCCTAGGGTATTTTTTTAATTATTATCTTTTTATGGCCCACCAGATTTTAAATACAAATTCGTCAATGAAATAGGAGTAGTTATCTAGAAGAAATTACGAGGAGTGTCGCCTGCTTATGTGTTTAACTAGTTTTCTGCGGCATGATATGCCAGGTACTTTCGTTTTTTTGAGGCGTGGCGAGCTTATTGCCTAATATTTCAGTTTTACTTTTTGTGGCGGTGATTGTTTGTGATTTCCTTTCTTCATTACCGCGACGTGCTCCACTTTTTGTCCCGTGCTACTGCTCAATCCAATTCGGATTTCCTGCTGACGAATCTTACAGCGGGTTGAAGGCAGTTTACGTGGCGATGTTTTATGTTGCTCATTGTTTCCCTTTTCTGCCTTTTTGGCCCTCCTTTTTAACGCAAAAACAACAGAGTTTTTGGTTCCCTACCACGGAATAGCTCTAATTTCCTAAAGAACTTGTAAGGTAAAAAAAAAAAAAAAAAAAACGCCGGTTCTCGTCCGACAGACTTAAATTATCATTATAGGTCCCGCTTACAAAATCTGATGAAATTATAAGTTTTCAGACTCAACAGTTTAAATAAGTTAGAACTAACCGCAATGAAAAGTAATGAACAATTTTGAGTTTCTTGTATAGTGTTTTCGTCCTTTGTGATAGCTGTAGACATTCCCTCAAAGCGTGCAGGGTGTTAAGTTGAACAAGTTTCTCGTTTTGTTGGTAGCCTTGTAGCCTGGTTTTAACTTTTTAGAGATTCTCCTTCCGCTTGTGACGAGAATGAGGAAACTGTAGTGTATTACCTATCTGCAGTTGGATAAATCAGTACCATGTTCTTCTGAAATCGCTGTTCGTATTACATACCTTTGACCGTTGTACATTTGCTTTGAGTGTGAGGAAGGGATATCACATTAGGCGCGTGCAGTTGAACACTTTTGGCAAGCCCTTCGGCTCCGAAACAACAAAGTAAGCCTTGTCTAGGCAGTATCATATCTTCCAACAGTGCTAGCTCTAAGTTTCGCAGAATTTTGAAAGGTACGAGATAAGGTGCTAGCGGAAGTAGATCTGTGAGGAGAGGTATTGAGCCGCGCTTGGATAGCTGTTCGTGTTGGAGCAGGAGGGTGACAGAACTGAAGTGTTCATGATATTTAGCACGTGTTGAGATTGTTGATATAAATTTGGTGTAAAGTCTCGAAAACTTGCTGAAAATGAAGCGGTTTTTCGCGTTCGGAGGTTCCGATTATGAAACGGAGACTGTACACGGTTATGAGCAGATTCAGCTCCCAATTGCCACAGAGTTTACGTTTAGTGATAAAGAAGAAGATACAAAACGTTTTGTCAGATCTGAAAAGGAAAAAAGATATGAAGAGTTTACCAACATAATAAAGCAAATAAGGAACTACAAGGGCCGGCCGGAGTGGCCGCGCGGTTCTAGGCGCTACAGTCTGGAACCGCGAGACCGCTACGGTCGCAGGTTCGAATCCTGCCTCGGGCATGGATGTGTGTGATGTCCTTAGGTTAGTTAGGTTTAAGTAGTTCTAAGTTCTAGGGTACTGATGACCTCAGAAGTTGGGTGCCTTAGTGCTCAGAGCCATTTGAACCATTTGAACTACAAGGAAATGAAGGATATGAGCAGCTTGCTGCTGTCAGTTATCAAAATCTCCAGCAAGCCTTCACAAAAGCTATTCTTGTTACAAATAAGGAAGAAAATGGCGAGAAGCTACGACCTTTTACTTGTTGTCTTGTTGAAATGGAGGATTTCACATCTTTTCGCCAAAAATTGCGGAAAGACAACAAGGAATTTAGAGATGATAACATTTCCAGGTTCAGAGAAAATCCCTATCAGAATGGGAAGGAAGAAGGAGATGTTAAAGATGATGGAGATCCTGAAGAGCATGAGAAGTCCTCAGCTATTTTTAAGAAAGTTGGTTCAGAAGGAAGCACTTCTCAATCTGAGTCCTTGGAAAAAAAACCGTTGATGCGGAACACAGTTTTAATCCGCCAGGAAGTTTCAAATCAGCGAATATTCCGGCGCAAAGTAAAAATGTCGTTCGCACAAGGAACGACGTAACTAGCAGCTGTTTTGTTCTCGTATGCTTAACAGAGCAATCTTTGGGACGCTAATAACACAGCTGTTAACGAAATTTTAACTTTCCGTGACATTCCCGCCTCCCCCCCCCCCCCCCCCCCATTCTCCAAAGAAACTACCTCTAACGAAAAGCATTAAAATCAGCTGCAGCCCCAAAGAGCCTGCCATATTTTCATATTCATAGCAGGGATAATTATACTAGAGAAGGCCGGTTCTGGCTCTCGTTGAGGTCTCATTTGCTGCAGACAGCCACGTCGGGCCTTTGACGACGGCTGTCTCTTTTGTGTGTATTGCAAAAGCGCCAGATTTTTTTTTTTTTTTTTTATGCAGCCCGCAGTGCAATACGAGAACTCGTCACGAGAAATTTGCCAGGCACTGCTGTCACAGGCTTCGGTCTTCCCCTCCCCCACCTCCCCTCTCTCTTGCACCCCTCGGCCTTTTTTAATCCACATATACCGAGTGTGGAGCACACCACGAATGCGCTTTCCCGCCTGTTGAGTCTTTTGTGCAGCGGTCATGGACCCCGGCTCGACGCATTGGCGCATGCGCGCCGCACGCGGGTCCTTACACACACACACACACACACACACACACACAGAGGGCAGGGAAGAGAGGAAGGGTTCTCCGCCAAGATGCAATCACTCCACCGGCTCTTGCATAAGTCTGCGCGTCCCCCATTCCCCGAGCACAATCGATGTTCCACCTAATGCGAGGCGACAGAGGCTGCTCGCTGCTCGCTGTAGCACAGATGGTTCTCAGCTCGCCTT
Source organism: Schistocerca americana (assembly GCF_021461395.2). Taxonomy (NCBI): domain Eukaryota; kingdom Metazoa; phylum Arthropoda; class Insecta; order Orthoptera; family Acrididae; genus Schistocerca; species Schistocerca americana. The sequence continues at coordinate 484,901,657 of NC_060126.1, read as the reverse complement.
GCTCTGCCCAACAGACCCGTCCCCGCACGGCCCACCACGTGTTCTCTCCAGCGACTCTTCCAGCGCTCCTTAAAAGGATTGTCTTTCACGTCAGTAGACTCGAAGATATAATGCGAACAATTTTAAAACAATGACGCTTAGAAACGTGACTATGTGGAGGTCATTCGCGATGTAATGATAGATTGGCTCTGAGCACTATGGGACTTAACTTCTGTGGTCATCAGTCCCCTAGAACTTAGAACTAATGGTTCAAATGGCTCTGAGCACTATGGGACTTAACAGCTGTGGTCATCAGTCCCCTAGAACTTAGAACTACTTAAACTTAACTAACCTAAGGACATCACACACATCCATACCCGAGGCAGGATTCGAACCTGCGACCGTAGCAGTCTCGCGGTCCCGGACTGAAGCGCCTAAAACCGCACGGCCACCGCGGCCGGCAGACATCAGCTTTCATCTGCAGTGTACAACAGCGAATACAAAAGCGTGTTACGGGCTGTTAAGGGAATAGGAAACGATATTGTGTCAGGCCGTGTTGTATTCTTAGACACCTATTCACGCAGGTAGAACGGAAAGTTAGTGAAAGATTAAGATTTTATGACCCTCGGGACCTTCGTCTCATACATAGCAGCTGGAATAAGGGAGAAAGCTTCGATTTCAGAAAGCATAAGATATGCAGCTATTTACAGCAAATTACTAAGAAAAGCCTTCGTAATCTATTCAAAGAAAACGAGCTGGTTTTAGCCTGACATGGTGCAAGGGAACCACGAAGAACCTAAATCCGAAAAGCTGGACGGGGATTTGAATCCGCTCCTCCCGAATGCGAGCCTACAGAATGAGAAATTAAAACCATATTTAAGAAATATCTAAAAACGGTTCAATGGGTGGTGATTCAAACATTTTTTTTTAAAGAATTATCACTTTTGGGAGTGGACGAGGGTTTCAGCCAGTGTCCTCCCGCATGAGAGTCCTGTGGACTACTCACTGTGTCCCTTCGCTCGATGGACGCTACTGACAGTAACGATATGCATCAGAAGATTATTAACAGAACTGTAAGAGAGTACGCCCTAGGACGAATGCACCCCCCCCCTCCCTCCCTCTCGTGTATGTGTGTGTGTGTTTTCTTACGCAAGTGAATTTTATGCTTTTACTTGTTTGCACAGTATTTCTTTAAATCGCGATGGTTAAAGCTTTAATAAGGTTGAGCTCAGCAGTGTGATTTCAGAACAGAAAAAATTGGCCAGGTGCGAGTAGACTCGCGGTCTGAGGGCTTCGTACAAACCTAATGACGTGTATAGACAGTCCATCCATCACGGGAATCGAGAATGTGGACGATTTTTACCTGTTATCGACATTTATACTGGCAAGATATCATTCCCGGGAGTTACAAGACATTCAAGAATTTTTTAGTTTTAAGTTTGAAGTGGGATAACAAATGACAAAGAAATTTTTTCTGGTGATGTAATTACAGATTAATGGTTTTCCGGTTTTTTCCTTTTCTTGCACTGTGTTACCTTGCTTCTTCGAAATTTCATGTTTGTAGGTCAATGGGAAGTACCCTACAGGGTTTTAATGAGTGAGTTTGCGAGTGTCAATACAGGCGGCATAACAGGCCGTATCTTTTTCCTGCGTTGACTTAGAAGTTAAGTTTTTTACACAACAAGGGACCACAGATCTTAGTGTGTGGCATAAATTTCAACCAGACACGCGTACCAGTTAGTGATAAAAGGCGACATACCAGATGGACGGACAGGGACACTTTCGAATAACAAATGACAATAACAGTTTTTTTCTTATGATGTAATTACAAATCAAGAGTTTTAGATTTTTTCCTTGATTCTTGCCAAATTTCATGAGTCTAGGTCAAAGCGAAGTACCTTATAGTTTGGTAAGGGAGTTTCCCAATATTAAAATATGTGACATAAATGGGGGTATCTTTTGACTGGATTCAATTAGAAACTTAAGTTTTTTACACCGCTAACAGACTATTGACATTACTATGTGATAAAAATTTTAAATCGATAGTTGGTCCGTCCTTGAGAAAAACGGGTCCTAATAGGTGGACGGACAGAGAGACAGTCGGATAACAAATGACAATTCTTTTTGTTTTTTTCGTGTGAGATAATCACCAATGAACAATTTTCGGATTTGTTTTCTTTTACTCGCACTGTGAAACCTTGCTTCTTGCCAAATTTTTTGATGAGAGAGTTTGCGAGTATCAGAATGTGTGATATAAACAGCCGTATTTTTAATTGCGTTGATTTAGAAGTTTACGTTTATTACATCGCCAAGGGACCGTAGACCTTAGTATATGATATAAATTTCAACTTGATACGTCTAGCCGTTCCTGAGATAATGGGTTGTTAAAGAGATAACACAGACGGACGGACTACAACTTGATCCAACAAGGGTTCCGTTTTCACCGATAGAGGTACGGAACTCTAAAAGGGTGACTTTTGCAATTGGGAGTGAAACACTGTTCGCGCCTCGTGCCACTCACGAGACACTGTGCAGAGCAGTGAACCTGCAGTTCTTAAAACTGCGCAGTTGCGCAAGTGAAAGCTTGTTTACCAGCTGTCGGCACCGTGCAGTGAAATACGGGCTGCTCGCGGCGCGGCCCGGTGGAGCTTGGAATGGGACCAAGTTCACAGGGGGCGCTGTGTGCGATTTTGCAGAACTCTGCGGTCTCGCCCGGACCGGCCTGCTTTCACCAGCTGAAAGTCTGCCCGCCTGCCTGATCGGCCGCTTTCCTTCCCCGCCCGAGAATGCTGCGTGGCGCCCAATTTCTCCAGGAAGTAAGCACCCTTCTGGGGAGCACGGAACGCGTGTGCGGTGCAACGATGTGATACGTGCTAAGGGCGGAGTGCTTCTTTGGGTAAGGAGGGTTATCGGGCTTTTTTGGTGAATTCCGTAGGTATTCTGAGCTATTTGGACACTGAATTTATGTAGGTAACACGCGTACACTAATAATTACGCTGTAGCTGTTGTCTCAATATACACTGAGGTAGAAAACACGTGCGATACCTCCTAATACCGTCTCGGACCTGCTTTTGCTCGGCTTATGTTGTGTTATGTTATTTTAAAAAATGGTTCAAATGGCTCGGAGCACTATGGGACTTAACATCTGTGGTCATCAGTCCCCTAGAAAAAATGGTTCAAATGGCTCTGAGCACTATGGGACTTAACATCTATGGTCATCAGTCCCCTAGAACTTAGAACTACTTAAACCTAACTAACTTAAGGACATCACACACATCCATGCCCGAAGCAGGATTCGAACCTGCGACCGTAGCGGTCGCGCGGTTCCAGACTGAAGCGCCTAGAACCGCTCGGCCACACCGCCCGGCCCATAAATAGCAGACCGGCACTAGTAAAAAGGCATTCTCGGCCAAGAGAAGTCTGCTAATATCAGACATAGCCCTTAATTTGAGGAAGAAATTTCTGAGAATGTACGTTTGGAGCATAGTATTGTATGGTAGTGAAACGTGGACTGTGGGGAAACCGGAACAGAAGAGTATCGAAGGGTTTGAGGCGTGATGCTACAGAAGAGTGTTGGAAATCAGGTGGACTGCCAAAGTATGCAATGAGGAGGTTCTCCGCAGAATCGGTAAGGGAAATATGGAGTACACTGACAAGAAGAAGGGACAAGACGGTAGGACATCTGCTGAGACATCATATGATAACTTCCGTGGTACTAGAGGGAGCTGTACACGGTAAGCCGCGCGGGATTAGCCGAGCGGTCTAAGCGCTGCAGTCATGGACTGTGCGGCTGATCCCGACGGAGGTTCGAGTCCTCCCTCAGGCATGTGTTTGCCCTTAGGATCATTTAGGTTCAGTAGTGTGTAAGCTTAAGGACTGATGACCTTAGCAGTTAAGTCCCATAAGATTTCACACACATTTAAAATTTTTTTTGTAGCAGGTAAAAGAGCAGAGGAAGACGGATTTTGGAATACATCCAGCAGAGATAGAGACAGAGAGAGGATTGGAAACGAATATTCGCGCAGAAGCAGTAGAGAAAATAGTAATCGATCTTGGTCTGGATATTGACGACTTACATGCAGCGCATGACGACGTCAGCGATATGGAAACTGAAACGGCGCATGAAATTGGAACGGGTTCCAGTGAAACAGATACTGAAGATGAAGAACTATGGGGCCATTCTTCGTGTAATGGGCATCCGCTTCATAACTGTAATCACTAGTGTTAGTGCAGTCTTCATTGCGTAACTGTAGTGCGTCCTTCGTTCCCTCTGCAACCCTGCTCACGTGGTGACTCACGATAAGCCGATAGAGGCGCCCTCAGTCTCAGGTGCAATAATATTGTGATTGACTAACAACAGCGGATCTGTGATTGTGTTTGTTTACACTTCTTCGCAGATAGGCCAAAAGAGCCACGGGAGAGAAACGCTGCAGTCAGCAGTAGGCGGCTAGCTGCGCCGGCAGCTTGTGCGTGTGGTCTCGGGTTACCGCTCTGCTCCCAGGCGTAAACACTAGCCAGTCACGCGCCACCGGGGCTGTCTGTGTCTCCTCTTCAACTGGAGACAGAGGGACGCGACACCGCGCTTCCTCTGGATCTCATGAGAAGTGCGAGGCAACGAGTTGGGCTGAACTCCACTGCCTTAGCGTTCTGTTGGACAATTACGCTAGACTCATGACAGCTAATGACTTTTCTACTAAAACAACAATAATGTCCGTTCTTATTTCTGAATGTGCAGTTTACAACTAAATACACTATCTCGCCTCTCCCCCCCCCCCTACGAACCCTCCCACCCCCACCCCGCAGACTCCTCTCATGACCCTAAGTCCTTAGCTTAAGGCCCGTCTTAATTTCTCTCTCTTAGTACGAAAAAATCACCAAAGTGATCTCATCTTTTAAGGAAAACAAAACCACCCTTCAAGAAATCAGCCCCAGCAGTCAATCGGACGCGAAAATTCGGGCCATAATTGTGATAGTACGATCTTCTGAATGTATATCTTTTAAACTTCGCTCGCACCGGCTGTTTATCACGTGCTCCGTCCTGCTGCAGCCGCCTAATGCTCGAGCGCGAAGCACTGTACAGCGGAATGACAAACAGATGCCTCCAATTCGTGGAATGTTAAAGATGAGGGAAGAGAGAGGCGGAGGTGGGGGTAAACAAAATTACGTCGTATGTCAGTCTCATGCGCATATAAAAACTCCGTTCGAACAGACCTCCGTCCGGAAGGCCCAACGGTACTGACCGACCGCCGTGTCATCCTCACGAGGGAAACTCCCCATCGCACTCCCCTCAGATTTAGTGATAAGAGAGCACATTGGATAGCCCGTCAAAAACTGAATACAGATCAAGCACGAAAACATGAAGAAAGTGTACTGAACAGTGAAAAAAAGCAAAATAGAAACAGCGAATGGTCCAAGGGTAACAAGTGTCACATCGAGAGCAGTGGTCACAGTGATGGATTCTGAACCGGACGAGCCCTGTTCAAAACTCTCTCGTGCCACTTATTTTTATTTTTTTTACACAATATTATCCACTGTCCGTCCGGTCATTGAAATTTTTGTTCTCTTTTTGTAGCCTTGGCAATTGTCATACTGTACGTTGGCTATAGAATACTAGTCATGTGGTAAGAATACGTTACTGTCGCAAGTAATCTGATGAATAGTGAGAGCAGGCGAAATACCACATAGACATCTCACACAAATGAAAACAATAAATAAACGGGTGTGAACTATGTTACAGGAAAAGAATTCAAGAGTCCTTTCCAAAACGGAAACTTTAAAAACTTATGTTTTGACACAGCACAGAGAAACTGTGTGATTGAGAAACTGCTGCGTTCATTTGCTGCAGCTTATGTGATAAACTATGTTTTCATCATTTCATTGGGAGTGATCACATTCACATTCATAGGAACACCTAAATCGGGCAAGGAGACATATCTCACTCACTTACCAGGCGCACAAATTTGGTGCGTCGATAAGAGAGTCCTATCATATGAAACACTTAATGTCACGAATGCCGTGCATGACACACCAGACGTGTTTTCCGGTGGAGTATTGGGTTGACTTGCCGCCTTGTCATCAAACATTTGCGATTCCCAATCGAAAGCCACTTCCTCTCGGCTGCTAACAGTAGTTGCGCAGAATGAACTGTCATTCTAGGTCCCTACCCTACACCTCGCTGTTGTAAGCGGACGTTATACCACGACACGAACACAAATTTGAATACAGCGAAAAGCGAAAAAAAAAGAAAATGGCGTGATGGAGGTTAAAACACGGTTCGCCCGCTTGCAGGCCACCACAATGACCACGTAACTATAACACCGTTGCTCTTTCATGCACCTCTATGTTGAACTTCTTTTTCTTGGGCACTTCGCTGTGTCTATTTTGCTTTTTTTTTTTAAATTTCAGCACACCTCCTTTCTACTTTCACGCTAGATCCGTGTTCAGTTTTGGACGTGCTGTCCACTGGGTCCTCTTACCACTAAATGTGAGGGGAGCACGATGGGGAGCTTCCCTTGTCAGCCGAGAGGCGTCACTGGATGTGAATAAGGAGCAGCATCTGGTCAGCACACCGCTCTCCCGATCGTTGCCAGTTTTCTTGACCGGAGCGTTACTTCTTAATCAAGTAGCTCCTTAGTTAGCCTCACAAGGGCTGAGGGCATCCCCCTTGCAAGACAGCGCTTGTCAGACCCGTATGGTCACCCATGCAAATGCTAACCAAGCCCGACAGCGCTTAACTTCGGTGCTCTGACGAGAACCCGTGTTACGACTGCGGCATGGCCGTTGGCTCTCACACATATACATTCAATATTATTTTAACAATATTCTCGCACTGATATTCTGCAACTATTATACTCCTCAAAATCAAAATGAACAAACATAAGCAACTGTAGAATTATTATGGACATTATCCATTTTAGATTTAATGACGCAAGACGCCGAAGAATAGAGCATATTCTGCTTACGTAGGTCTATTTCACTTTAACAGTGCCCAAAGTAAATAACCTACAACAGCGATGTTAATAATGAAATAGCGCTTCGCTACTTATTTAATAAAATACTCATTCATTTCCTTCATTGAAAGTGCTATTGAGAACCGCAACACCTAAATGTTAAAAGTAAAGAGATCTCCGACACCAGCTACAAGCTAGAAGCCGTGGACTTTGACACAATAAACAAAGCATGTTACGAATGTCAAAACAGTATTTCAGAAACCTCTTACGTCCAGAAGGGCATAACAGCATACTATCAGAATTATGGCCCAAAGTTTTTCGCAAGATCGTTTTCTGAGGCTGACACCTTAAAATATGAGGTCAAGCTGGTGACGCTTTCTTGTCAGAACTCGCTATATCACCATATAACACTTCTGTAAACGCGTGAATACATATGAACTGCCGGCCGCGGTGGTCAACGGTTCTAGGCGCTCAGTCCGGAACCGCGCGACTGCTACGGTCGCAGGTTCGAATCCTGCCTCGGGTATGGATGTGTGTGATGTCCTTAGGTTAGTTAGGTTTAAGTAGTTCTAAGTTCTAGGGGACTGATGACCACAGATGTTAAGTCCCATAGTGCTCAGAGCCATTTGAACATTTGAACTTATATGAGAATATAAAATATACGCCAAAATCGCTTAATTACCACAATATTCATATTACCGGTTTGGGAAATTGTTGCCATCTCCAGATATGATAATTAATCCACAAACAGTTTTTCATGATATGTAACGTCAAGTTATATACAATCTGAACGCCATGAAAAGGTATAAAAGATGTCGGTGATATATGCAACATTACGTTACATTGCTCAGCACTATTACATCATCACACAAAAACTTTTTTTCATGGTGCTGCAGAAGAATGCTGAAGATTATTTTGGTAGATCGAGTAACTAATGAGAAGTTACTCAATCGAATGTCCGACTCCTGAAGTGAGAGGTGAGCTCAGCAGACTGCCACGCGAGGACCACGGGTTCAACTCCTGGCGGAGTCGGAGATTTTTCTCTGCTCGGGGGCAAGGGGTTGTTTTGTCTTCATCTTCATTTCATCCTCTCCGACACGGTAGTCGCCGAAGTGGTGTCAACTAAAAAGACTTGCACCAAGCGACAGGACTACCCGACGGGAGGCCCTAGCCACATACAGATTACGTTTCTAAGTCGCATTGAGGAAAAAGAAATTTATGGTAGAATTTGAGTAAAAGAAGCGATCGATTGATAAGAAACATTGTGAGGCATCAAGCAACCTTCAAATGGTTCAAATGGCTCTGAGCACTATGCGACTTAACTTCTGAGGTCATCAGTCGCCTAGAACTTAGAACTAATTAAACCTAACTAACCTAAGGACATCACACACATCCATGCCCGAAGCAGGATTCGAACCTGCGATCGTAGCGGTCGCTCGGTTCCAGACTATAGCGCCTAGAACCGCAAGCAATCTTCAATTTGGTAATAGAAACAAAAGCCCTAGAGGGAAACCAGGCTGTGAATGCGGCAGGCAGGTTCAAATAGATGTAGGTTGCAGTTGTTTCTCTGAGTTGAAGAGGCTCAGAGAGGATAGACTAACGTGGAAAATTACATCAAACCAGTCTTCGGATTGAAAACTACAGCAACATTCCCAACTCTGTCTGCTACTAATACTACTACCGCTACTACTACTACCACTCTTAATGATAATAATAAGAGTCATAAAAAATACAATTGTTTTTGAAGAGTAGTAATATTATCAAATGGAAGCATACGACCTTATAAATATTTATTTAACAATTTATTAAGTGAAAATCGCCTAATTGCTACAATATTCACAACGTATTATTAATATTGTTAATGCTACTGGTTCTCAATACCGTTATTGCAAACGACCAGAGCCGTACGCATATCTTTAACTCCTCACGGTCGAGGTTCACAGTTATGTAGCATTTCTTAAAGGACGTCGTATTCACCGTTGAGTGTAGAAATTATTTACTTCACAATTTTAGTTCTGGCCTTTGGGCCATTTACAAGTGGTGCTGCAAAAGATTTTGTTTCAGCACATGTCAGACTTTAAAATCCTGTACATGTAAACATATCGAAGGAGTTTAAAATCTGACATGCGCTGAGGCAAAATCTTTTGCACTACCTCTTGAAACGGGCCGAAAAGCCGAAACTGCAATTGTGAAATAAATAATTTCTATAGTCAACGTCGAATATTATGTCCTTTAAGATATTCAAGTCTTGTTTCATAGAATCTTTTCACTCCTGTTATTATTCATGAAACGCATAAGCAGTTGCGAATACGAAGAACCATCGGCTGTATAATGAAATGGCAACGAAAATTTGTGCCGTGCCGGGACTCGAACCCGGCTTCCTCGCTTTACTGGAGCGGCCTCCTCTTGGGTATCCTCGGATGACTCACGTCCAGACCTAAACTTCCACACGTCTTCGTTCCTACGTCACAGCCTGTACTCTTACGCATATTATGTAAGTCCCGTATGGGCGAAGACATTTTAATTGCAGGCATGTCCGAAGAAACGTTGCATCGTTCTTCTTAACAACTGTTACTATTGTTACTATTTTTTAAGTAAGTATGCGTAAAAACCTGGCCCTATAAGAGGCGCTTTGAAAGCCTGGCCCTGGTGAGGCCAAATAAAGAACAAATAAAGTGAGATGAAAAGAACACAGAGGTATGCAATTCTGATTACTTATGCCCTTTCTTTTTATAACGTGGTACGTACATCATAAGAGCTGCTGCTAGTTTCGAGAGGAGAGCAATTCTGGTTTAGGCATAATCGACACAAACTCTGTTCGAATTGTATGGACTTGCCAAAGTAGTCAATAGACTAATCTGTCTCCACTTCGGCTTCAACAGCAAAAAACTACATCATTGATATTCGTAGCAGCTACTTACGCCAAACCGAATTGTGGTAACTATCAAAACTCAGATTGTTTATTTATTTTATTTTGCGTATGGAAATGCAGTGACAATATTTTATATAAGTACAACAATATGTAAGCGAAATGTATAGAACAAAACAATGTGTAAATAGTACATGTGTAAAAAAAACAAGCAATAGCACAAAAGGATAAAGTACAAACACTCAAGACAAAATAACTACACGTTAAAAGCTTGGCAAGCCTGACTAGAAACTCATTCATATATTTAAAGCTCAATATCTAGATTGCACAGCCAATCCAGAGCAAAGGGTTTCATATATATAACTTCAGAGACATGTCCGGCGTATCTTCTTAAGGGGCATTCCTCAGTAATATGGCGGACGTTCTGTTCTGGTGCTCCACAGTCACAGGCTGGTGAGTCGCATAGACCCCACTTGTACTTATATGCATTGCATCTTGCATGGCCCGTTCTGATACGGTTTAATTTAGTCCAGGTACATCTCTTCAGGTCAAAGCCCGATAATTCCAGAGTAGGATCTTGGATACCTTGTTTATTAATTCCAGGATCAAATGGTTCAAATGGCTCTGAGCACTATGGGACTCAACTGCTGAGGTCATTAGTCCCCTAGAACTTAGAACTAGTTAAACCTAACTAACCTAAGGACATCACAAACATCCATGCCCGAGGCAGGATTCGAACCTGCGACCGTAGCGGTCTTGCGGTTTCAGACTGCAGCGCCTTTAACCGCACGGCCACTTCGGCCGGCAATTCCAGGATCATTCCACAAGTGCCGCCATTGTTCCTTGATGTCAGGTTGATGTTCTTGTGTATTAACCCATATAGGCTTCCGTGACTTCAAGCGGGTCGATGGATTGGTAGATTCTGTGGGTAATCTGAGTCATGAATTTTTGACCACTCTCTTGCAGATGCTTCTTGCCTTCTCAATTGTGGAGGTGGGATATTGCTTAAAGTATGCAGCCAAGGGACTGGGGTGGATTTAATATTACCCGTTATTGTCCTCATACACTCGTTCAACTGGACGTCGATTTGCTTAGTATGAGTGCTCGAATGCCAGACAGCAGAGCAATATTCGGCAACAGGATATACCAGGGCTATTGCGGCAGTACGTAAGGTGGATGCTTGAGCTCCACAAGTCGAGCCAGCTAATTTTCTCAGGATGTTGTTGCGACTCTTTAGCTTTTGGCTTACGTTTTCTAGATGTTTTTTGTAAGCCAGGGAGCGGTCTAGTGTTGTGCCAAGGTATTTGGGGTTGAACTCGGATCTGAAAATGAAAGTGAGTGTACTATGTTTAGCGAACAAACACTTCTCATGCGAGTTAGTACCGAATCTATTAAAAGTTCAGAGTGGCCTCTTCTGAAGAGCTGTTGACCTGGTTCGGAGAGACCTGAAATAAACCCATTCGACATGTCTTTCATTCGACATTAGTTGACTGCCAGTTGTTGTGTTTCATTTGTGATGTTGTAGCTCACTTCCACCTATTATTAGCCGTGTTGGGTAAATAATCGTTTAGTAACAACATAAAAAATCCGCACGTCGGTTATTTTGTGAATTAGAAAGTAATGGTTGGAATAAAAAGTTGCACAAATAGTAAACTCCTTGGCACAACGTCAGTCAATTCTTTCCTCTGTCACAAAGCTAATCCATCGGATGAAATATGAAGTAAACTACGTTTTACTTGTACATTCAGAGCTATAAATTTTAACATTGACTTTATCATTTGCGGAGTAATATTCCACTTTTTTACAGACTGCAAAGCTTGCCCGAATTCCAGCATTCAGCAGCGCCACCGGAAATTCGTCCTCTATCCATTTGGCTGCACCACATCGCAGTGTTTACTGTGAGTGCCGAGGTTAAACAAAAGAATTAACGGCTCCCGCTGTTGTAAGCAGACAGACTGTGCTACCTCGTGCCGTCTCTCACAGACTGTATTGCTGCCTAGAACAGCTCGAGTCTAACACAGAAATATCGTCGACCCTGATCTGCATTTTGTGTCACAGGGTACAGAAGTTACGCAATGAAAGATATCGAGCATTGCGTTTTCTTTCATCACTGCTACTCTCACATCATCCAGAGTTTACGCGCTTCTTTGCACGATACTTCAGATCTTCTTCCCCACTACGAAAGGACTGTAGGTAGGATAGATTTTGCGGACTGAGAAGAAATTATTACTGGAGTTTTACAAAATCTAATCGAAGGTCTACTACTGTCTCTCGTGTAGTAAATATATGGTAAATGGACTTGGTTCTTTTTACAGACGACGCATTTAGAATTAGCCCAAAATAAGCAGACGTTGAGCAACAGAAGAAAGTCTAAATAATCGCATTAAAAATAATAACTGACTCGATTTTTGCAAGTAAAAACGGAACACAGCTATTTCAGTTCTGCTGCTTAAATGGTGCAACAACTGTGATAAATTTAGTATCTTTAGAGCATATTAATAATCGAGGTTAATTTTCATTTGGATGTAAATATTGATAATATTTTAAACTGATGAAAACGTTATAGTACTTTTCAAACAAGTTAGATCATAAACGGCAGTCTCCTAGAGAAAAGTAACAGTAAACGCTCTTTGCTAATTTTCACTCAATAATCTGCAAAGGGATTATATTCTGGAGTAGTATGTCGTAAAAATTTCACATAAACATTCGGTAGTAATAACATGCGGTGCAACATACGGTAATAATAACATGTGGTGCTGACCTACGATTATCTTGTAGAACCATGGTTAAGAAGACCAAAGAAGTATATTCCAGAACAGGCAGTCAGCGACTTAAATATGTAAGGAGTGTAAATCGTTATAAGAGCGCTACAACGAGTGATTATATTTTATTTTTATTATTTGTGTTATTTATTCGTTACCCCTATTCACATAGGTGTTGTTCATAACCAAATACTGCAGTTATACGTCAACGGACTAAATTTCACTGTTTTAGAGTCGTCTGTAATAGGGAGACAATTTATCTGAAGTACTGTATGGATGAGGCTGCTTCGTGGAAAACCTGAACGATAAAGATTGGTGTGAGGGAATCACCTGGGCATTTTTTAAAGAGATCCGTATCCGCGTATAAATTGAACACATGACCAAAACAGTGGCTTGTGATGTCACATGACTCAGCTGAGTATGAAAGTAAATCTGTCCTCAACTCGAAGGTTCTTTTAACTACTACACTGCTTTACTGGGGCTGGTCTCATTGTAGATACGTCCTCGTCTTCCTCCTACTTTTTAACTGATTTTCACAGTCAGTTAAAGGAGGACCTACAATGTAACTTAGACTCAGAACCACAGAGCAAATAGGCATTTCCCACGCCAAAAATAATCATTGCCAGAGATGACAGAATCTACAAATGACAGAAAAAATCCTACGACAAATTGGGTATAGGCCAACACCATTAGAGTCGTGTGACGCTTACTCACTTCGCCATCGATCTGATAGACACTAATACCAGAGCCGAACGCTTTTCATTGCGGCCCTGTAGACGAGTTCTCATTTCTGGCATTATCTGACAAATTCGTAGCCTTAGAACCCGTGTTTCATACTGCTCGTAAGTCGGTCTCGTCTAACCCCACATGTGCGACGCGGCAGTGCTGACATTTCACGCGCCTACGCCATAGACAACCATTCACACACAGTAGTTAATAGGGAAGCTGGCAATAGGCGCCGATCGACTCCTGTGACTCCTGTTTATTCCACTTTCCAAGAACAACATTAACGATCGGCAAAGATATGGCCTCGAATACTGCTATCAAAAGGGGCTGTGGCGGTAGGAGTCACAATCATGGAGCCCAGTTTTTATTTTAGGAGAAAAAGTCCAGCAGCGCGATTTCCAGCATAAAATTTGGACTAAATATCTTTTTTACAATAACTTCAAAATTACCTCGATTATTTTTGGAATATTTGTGCGACGTTTCTGTGGAAACCAAAATGAACCCGATAGTTTTTGAATTTATGTATTCCAAATTTCTCAAATGGTAATGAAAGATGTAGAATGCTCTGCATCAGTTACTGAAATTTCCTTCAGTGACAATCATTTGCAACTAGTTATCAAAAGTAGCAGTAAGGGGCACTTACATCTACACTAGTATATAAAAGTATGTTTTGTATTCATACTTGTGTGTGTGTGTGTGTGTGTGTGTGTGTGTGTGTGTGTGTGTGTGTGTGCGTGTGCGTGAATCAAACACGGGTGAACTTCTGAAACGGTCGAGCTGCAATTTTGCATGAACATAGCTAATACATCTAGTTCATTGACAAACATATTGCCCTTTTAAAAATGTTCAGCATTTCGAAATTATCTCTACTTACATGACGCCACTGCAAGAAATTACCAACTTCTTGGAAGCCTGACAGCCAGGTTCGAACAATCTCATTCCTCACAACCTGCTAGTGATTCAGAAGCTAATTTTTAGCTACAGAAATTCATATACAGAGACAGCAAATGACATGGAAGTGCAGTTGAAAGGACTGGACAGTACTTTGCGAGGAAAATATACGATGAACATTAACAAAGAAAAGACACTGCTAATGGACTGTAGTCGAATTACAGGCTAAGATATGAGACACTAGAAGTTGTAGATGAGTTTTGCTGCTTGGTCAGTAAAATAACTGATGATGGCCGAAATACAGAGGATATAAAATGTAGACTACCAATGGTAAGAAAAGCGTTTCCGAAAAAGAGAAATTTGTTAACATCGAGTAGAGATTTAAGTGTTAGGATGACTTTTATGAAAGCATTCATCTGGAGTGTAGCCTTATACGGAAGTGAAACATGGAAGATAAGCAATTCAGACAACAAGAGTATTGCAGCTTTTGAAATGTGGCGATACAGAAGAATGCTGAAGGAGAATGTTGAAGGTTAGATAGGTAGTACACTTCGCTAATGAGGAGGTATTGAGTAGAATTGGGGAGCAAAGAAATTTGTGGTATAACTTCAGTAAAAGAAGGGATTTGTTGATGAGACACATTTTGAGACATAAGGAATCGTCAGATGGGAATGTGTGCGTGGAAAGGGGGAGGTAAAAATTGCTGACCAAGAGACGAGTAGAGTAAAAAGGCTCAAATCGATGTGGGTTGCAGTACTTATTCGGATATGAACAGGCTTGTACGTGATAGAGTAGCATGGTGAGCTGCGTCAAACCAGTCTTGGGGCTGAAGACCACAACAACCTTCTACAAAACTCATTTTGATATAACCTGCTAAAATTTTTGCTGTTCTGCAATTTGTTTCGACAGCGGCAACATCTGGTAGACTTTAATATATTTTAAAATGGATTTAATTCCAGTCAAGTCGTATACATTCTTTTTAGCAGGTTTGTGTTGGTTATGCATTACACGAGCTGCTTATAATTTCCTATCTGAAGTCTGCGAGTAAACCACCACCGTATGATAATTCCGCGAAGCAGTGCGTCGAACATAAGGCAGTTCATCATTCGAAATAGAGCGGCAACTGAGTTCCGCTACTGGTACCTCTGACATGAAATAAGGGTGCAACGCTCTCTGGCGCCAGCCAGGTTTTTTCTCTACTACTGTTTTATGTTTCGCCATGTCCGATGTCGAAGATATCCCTTTGTTCTGCTGCTCTCTTACAGCTTCTTTCCTCTTTTTTTTGCGGGGCTGTTCGTTCGTTTGGGTTCTATCTTAAGAGCGCCGCCGCCGGGACGAAGAAAATAAAAGCGGACACATACTGGAGCAGCCCACAAATTCGACTTCAGAAGAATTTCGCGCACGCTCTCGCCCTCCCCGCTGAGCCGCAAAAAGTGAGCCGGTTAAAAGGACCCGCAGGCCTCTATCTGCCGCCATCATCACCACATGCGGCCCAGCAGCTGCACAAGACGCGCCGAAAATCAACAAAAAGAGGCGCCCGACAGCCACGAGTCCGGCCGATGTCTGTCACATCCGGCGTCAGTTAACAAAAGCGTGCGCTATTAATTACGCGGTAACGAGGCGCGCTTAAGCAAATGTGCCCACCTCCCAGTATAGCCTGGAGTTCGTCTGTGGGAGATATACATAAGGAAGGCCATCGTTTATCGCTTCACCGAAAGCAAACTTGTAACGTGTAAACTCGTTTGTATATTTTCGTATCCTTGTTTCAGGCTATCTCAGAAGCTGTGTAATAATAGTTTTTTCTTTGCGTAAAATATATTGTGAAAAAGCAACGTTGTTAACCCTGCCTTTACCAACGCATTTCCTATAACATGCATGACCAGGTGGGGGAGGAGAGGGGGGTGCTTTATGGCCACCCTCAGAAAAGCTTTCGATAAAAGCAAACTTTGTTATTTGTTCTTGACTTACATAAGCAACATACCGGGTAATCAAAAAGTCAGTATAAATTTGAAAACTTAATAAACCACGGAATAATGTAGATAGAGAGGTAAAAATTGACACACATGCTTGGAATGACATGAGGTTTTATTAGAAAAAAAAAAACAAAGTTCACAAAATGTTCGACGCTGGACAGAAAAACTGCTACCGTGACGGGTGAGAGGTACCCGATATGTTACAGAATCGCATCATCCCCAGCCTGGCTGATAAACACGTCCTGGAACGTACGATGTTTATGCAGGATGGCGCTCTACCCCATATTGCTAGACGCGTCAAAGATCTCTCGCGCACGTCGTCTGGTGATGATCGTGTGCTCAGCCGCCACTTTTGTCATGCTTGGCCTTCCGGGTCCCCAGACCTCAGTCCGTGCGTTTATTGACTTTGAGGGTTACCTGAAGTCGCAAGTGTATCGTGATCGACCGACATCTCTAGGGATGCTGAAAGACAACATCCGACGCCAATGCCTCACCGTAACTCCGGACATGCTTTACAGTGCTGTTCACAACATTATACCTCGACTACAGCTATTGTTGAGGAATGATGGTGGACATATTGAGCATTTCCTGTAAAGAACATAATCTTTCCTTTGTCTTACTTTGTTATGCTAATTAATGCTATTCTGATCAGATGAAGCGCCATCTGTCGGACATTTTTTGAACGTTTGTATTTCTTTAGTTCTAATAAAACCCATGTCATTCCAAGCATGTGTGTCAATTTGTACCTCTCTATCTACATTATTGGGTGATTTATTCAGTTTTAAAATTTATACTGACTTTTTGATCACCCGATACTTTTTAAAGACACCCTCACGTGTAAGTACGGTCCAGACTCTGAAAACATCTTTTACCACACTCTTAGCAATATTAACGCATCTTCAGTAACGTGCCCTTCCAAAAAGGGGTAGTTTATGCCCGCTGTAAAAAAAGTTAGAAACGCAAATTTCGTTAACTGTTGTCAACTTTTACTCACAACATACTACACTCCTGGAAATTGAAATAAGAACACCGTGAATTCATTGTCCCAGGAAGGGGAAACTTTATTGACACATTCCTGGGGTCAGATACATCACATGATCACACTGACAGAACCACAGGCACATAGACACAGGCAACAGAGCATGCACAATGTCGGCACTAGTACAGTGTATATCCACCTTTCGCAGCAATGCAGGCTGCTATTCTCCCATGGAGACGATCGTAGAGATGCTGGATGTAGTCCTGTGGAACGGCTTGCCATGCCATTTCCACCTGGCGCCTCAGTTGGACCAGCGTTCGTGCTGGACGTGCAGACCGCGTGAGACGACGCTTCATCCAGTCCCAAACATGCTCAGTGGGGGACAGATCCGGAGATCTTGCTGGCCAGGGTAGTTGACTTACACCTTCTAGAGCACGTTGGGTGGCACGGGATACATGCGGACGTGCATTGTCCTGTTGGAACAGCAAGTTCCCTTCCCGGTCTAGGAATGGTAGAATGATGGGTTCGATGACGGTTTGGATGTACCGTGCACTATTCAGTGTCCCCTCGACGATCACCAGTGGTGTACGGCCAGTGTAGGAGATCGCTCCCCACACCATGATGCCGGGTGTTGGCCCTGTGTGCCTCGGTCGTATGCAGTCCTGATTGTGGCGCTCACCTGCACGGCGCCAAACACGCATACGACCATCATTGGCACCAAGGCAGAAGCGACTCTCATCGCTGAAGACGACACGTCTCCATTCGTCCCTCCATTCACGCCTGTCGCGACACCACTGGAGGCGGGCTGCACGATGTTGGGGCGTGAGCGGAAGACGGCCTAACGGTGTGCGGGACCGTAGCCCAGCTTCATGGAGACGGTTGCGAATGGTCCTCGCCGATACCCCAGGAGCAACAGTGTCCCTAATTTGCTGGGAAGTGGCGGTGCGGTCCCCTATGGCACTGCGTAGGATCCTACGGTCTTGGCGTGCATCCGTGCGTCGCTGCGGTCCGGTCCCAGGTCGACGGGCACGTGCACCTTCCGCCGACCACTGGCGACAACATCGATGTACTGTGGAGACCTCACGCCCCACGTGTTGAGCAATTCGGCGGTACGTCCACCCGGCCTCCCGCATGCCCACTATACGCCCTCGCTCAAAGTCCGTCAACTGCACATACGGTTCACGTCCACGCTGTCGCGGCATGCTACCAGTGTTAAAGACTGCGATGGAGCTCCGTATGCCACGGCAAACTGGCTGACACTGACGACGGCATTGCACAAATGCTGCGCAGCTAGCGCCATTCGAGGGCCAACACCGCGGTTCCTGGTGTGTCCGCCGTGCCGTGCGTGTGATCATTGCTTGTACAGCCATCTCGCAGTGTCCGGAGCAAGTATGGTGGGTCTGACACACCGGTGTCAATGTGTTCTTTTTTCCATTTCCAGGAGTGTATTTAAATAGATACTGACGCGTAAGTAAGGTCATGGACCTGAAAATAGTGAATACAACGTTCACTGGAAAAGTGACATCTACTCCAAAGACTTAAATTTTTGCGTCAAGTTTAACTGAACATTTTGAAACATTTACAGCACATTTTCAAAGAATTAATCAAAAACAATAAATATTTTATGAACTTTTTAAAATGTGAAGTAACGGACTATATAAAAACATTTTTGGAAGGTGGAAATAAAATACCCCCTCACCTTGGTATTGTGAGGGTTAAAGAGATACTAATGTAAACCAAAAATATTGCAACTTTTTATGAACTCATGGTTGCATTTGCAGCACATAGGTAATGATATATAACGTGTGGCTCGGTGGCCCATTGATAAAGAGGTGTAAGAGGTGTAAGTGCAGATATTTCTATTGATGACTGAGGACAGTGTGTTGAACAACATCAGTGTTTAGTTCTTTTGGAGACTAATAATTATAGCTATTACTAGTAATATCTTTTTAGGTTGGCAAGTACCTCAAAGTACATGTGGCACAAGTGAGCTATTAATGTTTAATTTCGCGTGGGTAGCAGGTCAGATATTGAAGTGTGGACCTGTGAATGTAGAAACGTAACATCAAAGTAGTACACATCATGTAATCGTAACGGCAGAATTTACGTAAATTGTATAGAAAAGAAACAGTATGCTGTAAATTGTCATGGATGGTTACCTGCACCGTTAGCTCTACTGCTAATTCCAATATTAAACGAAAGTATGACCCTATTACATTAGTTGTAATTCATGTCAGGCAGAGCAGACGGCCATCTGGTATAACGTCTGAGCGCTAGCGTCCGTTACACTCCAAATCCAGTCGCCAGTTATTCTGTGGCAGCCAACACGGCTTTATACCACGAAGCGGCAAGATGTGGCGTGTATCTGTCTTGTTCGAACCATGCGTACTCAGAATTGTACATACTTTATGATACAATACCTAGCATGATATTGCAATGCATTTACTCTTTTGTGGTATGTTTTAATTTGAACATTTTCACTTATTAGAGGTTGACTTTGGACGTATCCGTCCATAGGAGCAGTATGTTATGAGAATTGCTATTTTACAGCATATTGTATAGTCCTCATGTGACAGACCGATCTAAGCATTGTATGATGTAGTTACCAGTGCCCAGTTTTATGGGTATGTAATTTTTATCTCTGAGCTGTTATGAATGCCCTACTGCATTTATTTTTTGACTGTAAGCTTGTAAACTCGAAACATTTCCATTTTATGTATCTGAGGATGGCAGCAATACATATTGCCGAAACTAGTAATCAAATCATTGTGTTTACATGGCGATCTTGGCAAATGAATTGGTTTTCAAAAGAAGATTACAATATAAAATTATAGATCGCCTCCAGCAACGACTGAGCATGTCAGGTAACCATTACCGTACTAATTGTCACAATATCTGTACCCATACCCCCATATATATATATATATATATATATATATATATATATATATATATATATATATATATATATATATAAGCGCTCCGTTGACTGTCTCTGTTTCGGAAACAAAGACTTATAAAACCGAAATACGAAGATTCGACGGACTCTTATTCGAAAAAAAAAAAATATTTGCTTTTATCTTAATTTGCACATACGTGATAAAAATTCGAGTACTGACAGCCACGCGGGATTAGCCGAGCGGTCTTGGGCGCTGCAGTCATGGACTGTGCGGCTGATCCCGGCGGAGGTTCGAGTCCTCCCTCTGGCATGGGTGTGTGTGTTTGTCCTTAGGATAATTTAGGTTAAGTAGGGTGTAAGCTTAGGGACTGATGACCTTAACAGTTAAGTCCCATATGATTTCACACACATTTGAACATTCTTGAACAGCACTGACAAAGGAATATAAATCCACAACCGTTTTCTGGGCTGGACTGAGCGACGTATACAATCGGAAATACAAAAATATTTGATGCTTAAGAATTTTTGAAAAGGAGATCTCAATGTTACCGATGTCGCAATAATGCACTCAGTCCGAGGGAAAGGCCTGGTGGTCTGGTGGCTGAATACATGTGGGGAAATGGTTTAGTCCTGGAAGTGCACCAGTCACAAACTTCTGCGGAAGAACTTCGAAGTGCGGTGAAGTTCGAGATGACTTTCTCACCAGAAACTGGTATGAGTCAGGATATGTTTTCTTTTTTAGAAAGAATGAAAAACAGAATTCATCATTATTTTGTTTTTAATAAGTATAAAAAAGATTGTACAGATGTCCGCAGCTTGTATGTCATTCGTGGACCTGCCATTTTTCAGACGTTTTTACGATTTTTTTCTGTGTTTGGGAAATGAAATATGGGCTAGTAGAAGAAGGCTTTTAGTTAACTGAAGTTTATTAAGTCATTCATTATTGCTTCTGCCATTGAGAAAGTTGTACGCAAAGAACATGTAGAAGGCGAAGATCAAAGAACTCTTGTCACGCAATGGAGTAGCTACTGTAAAATTCTGTCAGCTAATGAATTGTCCGTGTTTGAAATTCACAGGCATGCGGCAGCAGCGCGATGGATGTAATGTTAGCGCCCAAGAAGCAGAGCAAGAACATAGTCATATTTATACGTAAAAAATTTCGCAGTGTATTTTACAGTAGTGTGAACGGCTGCTTCATGTTATTACAATATACAGAGCGCAATTGACATTTGACAAAATCAGCTTTCCACTGGGCAAGAAAATGAGTAAACGTAGATAGCTGTATTTCTGCACAACTATGTTTCTGCGGAGGATTACCGTATTAAATATTATTCGTCCTGATGGACTTGGTGTAAGTTTTACGGAAAGTGGTGAAAGACTCCTATGGTCTTCAGTTACACAGATTGGCTGAATATGAAACCCCTGCTTCAAGATTATTCAAGTATAAGCTTTCTCATTCGTCGGGTGATTATTTGAGAGAATTCATATGGCAAAACTATCTCTCACGAGTTTCTGTTATAAGTGTTCAAAATTTACAACAGAGCTAGGAGGTGTAGGCAAATACTTGATTTGTATTGGAGTAAGTTATGTACCGACTCCCGTAGTGGTTATTTGTTTTGTCGGTTAAAGCTTTTTATCGCTTTAGAAAAGAATTCTCTCAGGAGATCTGCGATCGTCTCTAGCACTAAATGGCAATACACTTACACTCGCCTAGGTAGCCAATATAATTTTTCATTTATCATCTCATTACGCGTTTCGGTATAGTCCAGTCCACAAACCAGTCAGAATCAATACAAAATACACTCTCGCCTCCTACGCCATTTCGCAACACCATCAAATGTGTTATGGTTTACGAAATGGAGTAGTACTTTATACTGATTTTAACGGATCTGATGATGAGGCTATCCAAAAACGTGCAATGAGATGATAAACAATACATTACAGTGACGACCAAGACAGATATAGTACCATTCAGCGCTAAAACGCTTCAGGTAACCGTACCAAGCTATCTTCAGAAATAATCTTGCCATCATTTCCATGCCATGTACTGGAGCATTCTTCAACGTGATGCTTGTTGTCTCTACGCTTTTCTGAGATAAGTTGGAGAGGTTATCGATGAAGACGGAGAATTACAATTCCCTAAAAGAAAAAAATACAGCGTGTCTGCGATTCTAATATTTCTCTTCTACGAAAAGGACCTCATGATTTAGACCACCTCATCTCAGTTTGCCTGACTTGGCGTCGGAGTGGTGCAGTAATTAGCGCGCTGGACTCACATTCGGAAGGACACGCCAGGCCATTCATATTTCGGGTTTCCGTGATTTCCCCAAATCGCTTAAGGTGAATGCTGGAATGATTCTCTAGAAAGGGCACGGCTGATTTCCTTCCCCTCTCTCCCAACTCTAGCTTGGGTTCCGTCTCGTAGTCGACTTATTTCCTTCCTAACTGTCCCACTGGAATTTTGGAAACTCTTTAACAAGGGAAATACATTAGAGAGGCCTAGACCAGAATGAATATCTCACTCTGCAGTGAAGTGTACGCTGTTTTGAAACTCGTGTGTGGAAGCTCTGTCGAAAAGTGCATTGCCCGTAAGAGACAAGATTCCGGTCCGGTATCCAGTTTTAATTTGCCGGGAATGTCTAATACCTTTAAAAGGGCTCGAGACACTCAACAAAAACACACAGTCTAAAAAGACGTGTCGAATTAAATATCGCTACAGCATTCAGTCACTTGTTGTTTGCAAACTTGTAAGTGTGTGCAATTTCTAGATGAGTAGCGAAGAGACAGCAAGCTAAGCTCACACTGTCTTTGCAGGTAATAAACACGAGGTTGCACTTATGCTGCCGCTATAACGAGCTGTGAGGTAGCCTATTCGTGCAGGCAGAATCCACCAGCTCCCGTATCTGAACAAATTCACTGCGAAGCCGCCCTCACTGGCCTTGATTTACAACCAGAGCACTGCCTTATTAGCAACTTAAATCACTGGCTTCGCATCCTTTAGACCCCGTTCGATTGCCATTCGCTAGCGCCTATTACGGCAACAGAGGCAATGAACCCAGAACTCGACTAGGAGAGTAACTATTTGCGGCAATAAATTAATGTTGGCGGGTGAGAAACATGCAAAGGTGATAGAGGTGGCAAGAATTTTTCTGGTATACGCATGCACATCGAGTCGTTCAGTAGTCATGGACATTTCGTGCTTTTTGTACAAAATTGTTTTTCAAAAACAATCGTAGTATAGTTGCGTAGGCTTCCGCGGCCAGTCAGTTGACATAAAAGTTTTCTGAATATCGTATCGCGTCGTAATGTAAAAAACTGTGCTGGAGAAACTAACCTTTCGGACACGGTTACTGTGGCCTTCTTCTGTGTCACTGGCCGGAACGTTGGCGTCTCCAGTATAGTTTTTTTTCCGTTTTTTTTTACATTATGACGCGGTACGATACTCAGAAAACTTTTATGTCAAAAACAGTGATAGTTTGTAAGTATTCGTGAGGAAGTAATACTGAAACACGCAAAAAAAAAACAAAAAAAAAACGCTGTTTACAAACTCCGAAGCGGCTGGACTGGATATGAATTAGAAACGGACATGGTGACTAAGAAAAGCTGGTACTTCACATTATAGAGAAAATGTGCTGATATTACTCTTTCGTAATCCCCGATTCGTCTATAAGTAGCTGTGGTCATGTTGTCGGATTGGTCGAATCGCCACGCATTGTTAACTTACTACGTGCAATCAGCACAGCATGTTGGAGTACCTCACTATGGGCCAAGGAATTACATACCAATTGCTTATCGTTATCGCTTAGAATTCCGCAACGTACTAAGTGGATAGCAGTAATTGCAATCGCCAGTAAAACTGACTAAATACAAGGATGCAATTACATCAGGGGGATAACAGACAGCACAACGGATAAAATAATGAGAAAAAAACCCTAAGAAAGTTGCATAAACCAGTGGCAGTTCCATTCAAAGCACCTATGATTGAGAGAAAAGGACGATAACATCTGGAAACAAATGCAATACTCAAATGCTTAAAAAGAGCTGCTGTCTACAGGCTGAGAGAATAAGGGACACAGCAATTACGCAAGGAACAGAAAATCAAATCATTAACGAGCAGGTTACTAATAGTAATATGAGGAGAGAAAAAGGTACAAGAATGAAACAAAATAGGATACACAAAACAATAATGAGCTATAGACCAACAGAGAAGAAATTATTGCGTGGACGAAGAAAGAGGTGGAAGGACAGAAAAGAAATAATCTTCGTGCATTAGAGGTATATAACAAGTTGACGTTACGGGCAGAAGCTTTACACCTAAAGGACAGCAGACGTGTTATTGCCATCAGCTATACAGTACTGAAATGCGAGCTATGTACAAGACAAAGCACATTCGCCTTGTTCGCATCAGCCTGCCGACTCTCAGGCCGAACTAAGCAGCTTGTGCAGAAAGTTCAGTGCTCTCATAAAAGAAAAAAACAGAGAAAAGAGAAACGACATCCTTCCCGTTTTCCGAGGGGAAAGGCGACCCAGGTCGCTTTACTTTATGCAGAACAGAAAAGAGCGATAGACTTAAAGGAAAAGCGAGAGGGGAGAGGGGAAGGAAGGGGAGGCTGTTTTCTCTCTAGCAGAGTTCTGCGCGCGCAGGTCACTGATCTTTGTTCCAACTTTCTACTCGGCCGGCCGCGGCATCTCGGCAGGTCAGCGCCTCCGAGGACGTTCGACTCACCGCAGCGGTTCTCCACCTTTTGGTCCAAGTATACACCTGGATCACATCCAGCACTACTTTTGTGCTGTTTCCTTGATTCTCTTGCCGCACTGCGATATCTGCTCGACAAGCAGAAAAGTGTGTAAACACTTCGCGGATCTAGTAGATTTAGCTAAACGTTTATATGCTTCTGCGTTGAGCGCGCTTGAAGATGCTGCAGTTAGCGGCATGCTGCTTTATATTTGAATAGTTATATTTTTAGTAATGTTGATATAACTGACATAGTAAACCATCTATGAAATTTTTAATGTAACAGGCCTTTTTTTCCTTGGGAGCAAACATTTGGTAACCAGCTGAGAAGAAACATGCGAAGCTAAAGAAACGAATCCGTACATTTTCAGAGTTTAGTAAAGTATAGGATTGTGTTTCTCCCAGTGTCGATTTACTGGAAAACCTGCACATTGTTATTTTTAAAAAAATGCGGCCTATGTTCGTCTTGATGTTTATTAGAGTATAGTGTAAAAGTTTGAAAAGTTTGAAGTAAGTTGGTCAAGAACTCTCGGGATTAGACAGAAAGGGAAAAGTTGTTAGCAACAATCGCGAGAGTTCTTGACCAACTATATATATATATATATATATAGAGAGAGAGAGAGAGAGAGAGAGAGAGAGAGAGGGAGATGTCCGTTCAAACATTTATTAAGCATCGAGTAAGTATTTGAAATAACACGGAAAAGAATTTATCGAGATTTTTGTTAATATATACATTGACTGTTGTGACATTTTCAAGTAAGAGCTCACTATGAAGTGCGTCCATGCATAATAAAACAGGATTCCTCGCCATCTAAACAAAAGGACTTGGCATTTCATGCACTGATTCCTAACGAATTCATGCCATATTGCAGTATTTTTTAATTAGTGCAAGTACAACAAGCGAAACATATGAAAACCACATATATAGATAGTAAACGCATACATCGTAAATAAATATAGTTCAGATGTGACCCGCCCGGATAACCGCGCGCGTTAGCAAGCCGATTCCGGGATTCGGGAGACACAACGGCCTCGGATCGAATCCGCCCGGCGGATTAACGAGGGGGCTCGGTGTGCCGGCCAGCCTGGATCTGGTTTGTAGGCGGTTTCCCACTTCGGAACAGGTGAATACCGAGTTGGTACTAAAGTCCCGCCTCCGCTACACGATTCTCAAGTACTTCGAAAATGTTCCCCCTTTTCGGTCGCAGGTTCGAATCCTGCTTCTGGCATGGATGTGTGCGATATCCTTAGGTTAGTTAGGTTTAAGTAGTTCTAAGTTCTAGGGGACTGATGACCTCAGAAGTTAAGTCCATAGTGCTCAGAGCCATTTGTTCTCCCTTTTGTTACATGTTGTAACACTACACACAGACAGATGAGTTGAGGGACTGATAACCCAGAAGTTGAGTCTCTATACTTCCCAAACCGACCAGCCAACCAGACGAGTTACACAAATTTCATCTCTTGAAGAGGGGGAACAACATGTCCTCTACGACTGACGGCGCCGAATCCAGATTAACATGTCAACCCTCTGCCGATACGGGCCATGGAAAGGAAGATGAAAGGAAAGTGCTGTTCGCAGTATTTATGTTTACCGGTCTACTATGCCTTGCCCTTCAGACAGACATGTCAGAAGGAATAGGCACTGCGGCGACTACAGCCAATATGAAAGACGTGAAATGTATTTGCAGTTGTGAATATGGCCAACTATCAGCTGCGTAATGGAATGACGACAATGAAACTTTGTGCCGGAATCTAGATTTCCCGCTTATCACGAGCAGTTGCCTTCCCCCCTTAGGCTATCCGAGCACGATTCACGGCAAGAGCCAAACTTTCACAAGTCGTCAACCATTTGTGTACAATCTGCACTTGTACATTCATTGTATGTATTCCCATATAGGGGAGACATTTTAATAGAAAGCCGCTAGCCCAGTGTCGGCAGATAAATACAACAAATGGTTGACGACTAATGGAAATTTGACTCTGGTCGTGAGTTGTGGCCAGACAGCCTAATGGTAAGGCGACCACTTGCGATAAGCGGGAAATCTGGATTCGATTTCCGGTCCGGCACAAATTTTCATTGTCGTCATTCCATTATACAGCGGATGGTTGCCCATATTCGCAACTGCGAATACATTTCATGTATGGAGGTTTGGTCGAGGATCGTGCGTGCTCGGATAGCCGAAGTCGTTAAGGCGTTCGCTTGCGTAAAGCGGGAATTCTGGGTTCGAGTCCCGGCCCGGCACAAATTTTCATATGTCGCCAATAAATTGTACAGCTGGCGTCTCATCTAATTCGCAGTTAGGAATAAAGAACAGTCCTAGCGTAAAATGTTGTCGTACACAGTACGGTACTGAGCCCTGTGTCGGCTTCAACATATATCGCGCTGTTAAGATTGTTCTGAGTCCTTCCATTTCATCGTTAATTGATTCTTTCATATTTATCGTTATGCTGCGTACGATTCTGTTGAGATTCCCCTCTGGCGGCGTGTCTGGTCTTATCGATATTCGAGTCGTTGCTTCCTGTTGGCCTTGCGTAAGGGAATAAGATCTTTGGGGGGATGGCCGGTTGGTTGCCTAGCGGTGACGAGTCGGTCGGATGGTTTTAAAACGGGATTAGAGAATGTCGGAAGATTAGACCGCGGTGTGGCGTGGCGGTGGAGAGTTGGCTGTTGTTCCGAGAAGCCGCGTGGTCTACCCTGGCGGTGCGAGACGAGTGGGACGAGTTGACGGGAGAAGGCTGTAAGCTCTTGCTGTGAACACCCGGGGGCCACGGTTGTGGTTCCGTGTCACTACTTGGTGGGAGCGGCAACGGGTGTCTTTAAATTTTCCGTCTGGAGGCGGGAATGATGGACTAGTAATTCGCCTAACCTGAGGAGTGGTATTTCGCCGCCGTGGGTGCAGAGAAGACGAGGGCTCCGGTGACAGAGTGCGTGGCTGCGTGACTGTGCCCAGTTGGGTACGCTGGCGACGTGGACACGATCGGGTGTGAGGAAACTTTGCATCGGAGTTCACCTGCTGTTCCTCTGATAAACTGGAAGTTGGTTAAAGGTTTAGATGTTAATTGAAGAATTTTGGTTTGTGCAACCAGCGTCTTTTCTGCCTTGTGGCCTCCTGCGTTCGGGTTTCCTGTTCCTGTCCCTGTCGCCGGTGTATTTATAGACGGTGATCTTTTTCGCTTCTTATTAGTATTGCCCGGTAGGAAGTGTATTTTTGGGCAGTGATTATTGTTTTATATTACATTTTTTCTGCCTTGTGGCCTCCGGTGCTCGGATTTCCTGTCCCTGTCGCCGGTGCAATTAGACTGTGATCTTTTGATAGTGCTGCCTGGGAGGAAGTGTATTTTTGGGCAGGGATTATGGTTCCTGATTTGATTCCTCCTCCTCCCCTGGCCTCACGTGAGGCCGATGTGATTGCTGAATGTGAGGCGTTGTGGGTCTGTTAGTCCGCTTCTAGCCTGAGCATCCTTCGGGAGACAACTGTGGCCGTCCTTACACCCGGTCGGTTAATTATTTCTATCCCAGGACATTTTGGTGGCCGGACATGGTATTAAAGTTGTTAGTTATTGTAAAATATTAAATGGTTATATTTTACTCTGTTTTTGGCCACTGTTTAAAAGATTAAGTTTGCCTTTCATTGGTGAGTTTTTAAAAATTACGTGGCTTTTAAAATTGTTAGTTATTGTAAAAGGTGAATGACTGTATCTTTACTTTGATTGTTTTAATCTACTTGGCATCCTTTGAAAGTGCTAGTTCTGACTCCTTGTTAGCGAGCCCATGTACCGAGCGAGGTGGCGCAGTGGTTAGCACACTGGACTCGCATTCGGGAGGACGACGGTTCAATCCCGTCTCCGGCCATCCTGATTTAGGTTTTCCGTGATTTCCCTAAATCGTTTCAGGCAAATGCCGGGATGGTTCCTTTGAAAGGGCACGGCCGATTTCCTTCCCAATCCTTCCCTAACCCGAGCTTGTGCTCCGTCTCTAATGACCTCGTTGTCGACGGGACGTTAAACACTACCCACCACCACCGAGCCCATGTAATTTAATATCTTGTTGTGCCAAAATTTAAAAGAAGTGGCTCCCTACATGTGGGGTAGCGAAATTGTATGCAAATTGGTGTTTTTGCTTCATTACTTGGAAACTTTTAATTTTGTTATTAAACTCTTTATAAAAGTCTGTTTTAAGTCGAATGACTTGGCTATTAACGCTAAAGTAAAGTCTCTAATTTCATTACTTGGAAAATTTTGATTTGTTATCAAATGTTTTATCAAAGCCGGTTTTAAGTAAAATGGCTTGGCCGTTAACTGTAAAGCAAATTGTTTTGAAAAGGCACTCATGCCTGCTAGCTTTTTTGAATCTGTTCCTGGTCAAGTGGTAAAGAAATGACTTTTAATGGTTGAAGTAATCAATAAAGAAATTGTAAATTGCAACTCGACAGTAACCAACAAATTTTGGCCCCGTTTCCCAACTGGGGGTTTTCCTTGATTAATCGTAACACCCGTCTCAGGTACGTTTATAAGTCTGGAGAAGTTACTCACAAAACAATCCAGGTAAATGAAGGCTTCGGAAATGAATACATAAAGAGAGAAAGCGAGTCAGAGAATACCAGCTATCCGAACCTGAACGTAGGAGCGTCACCTTTTGTCATATTTGGGCGCGAGTGTCAGCAACGTGATCGTAGGTCAACGCAATTGCAGCGCCACGCCCCCGGAGGGCGCGGCCTGTGCTTCTCGCGCAACCCCCCGCGTGGAGCCTCCGGTAAGAGGCGTGGGAATTGTCAGTCCCCGCCCTGGGGCACTCGCGGCGGAGGCTGCGGCCGCGCTAGCGCAACGCGACGTAACGGTAGCCGTGCCGCTAGCGGCCACCGCCTCGCCGTTAGTCAGCCGCGTCTCCGCATCTGCCGACCCTCCGCGGATCCCGTGCGGTAACGCCGGCTGCCTTACACGCACTTGCCACAGGTACCGAGCCGCGCTCAACGTCCACTCGCGCGCACACCACTCGACTGCGCGGTCAGCGTTCTCGGAACGAGCCGAGGACACAGCGAATTACTGCAACTAATGCTGCCTGCAACTGTCGATTTTTGTCTTATTTTCATATTACCGTACCGTTTCCACCTCACGCGATTTTCAAGTATCCTGTTAAAAGATTAAGAAAAAAACAGTGTTCGACCTTTTTCTGGATTTCCAGCAAGCTGGGGTAATAACAGGATGTAGATGTAGGAAGATGTAGAAGAGCATATGGACTATCAGACCAATTGTGTGATTGGATTGAAGAGTTCCTAGATAACAGAACGCAGCATGTCCTTATCAATGGAGAGAAGTCTTCCGAAGTAAGAGTGGTTTCAGGTGTGCCGCAGGGGAGTGTCGTAGGACCGTTGCTGTTCACAGTATACATAAATGACCTTGTAGATGACATCGGAAGTTCACTGAGGCCTTTTGCGGATGATGCTGTGGTATTTCGAGAGGTTGTAACAATGGAAAATTGTACTGAAATGCAGGAGGATCTGCAGCGAATTGACGCATGGTGCAGGGAATGGCAATTGAATCTCAATGTAGACAAGTGTAAAGCGCTGCGAATACATGGAAAGAAAGATCCCTTATCTTTTAGCTACAATATAGCAGGTCAGCAACTGGAAGCAGTTAATTCCATAAATTATCTGGGAGTACGCATTAGGAGTGATTTAAAATGGTATGATCATATAAAGTTGATCGTCGGCAAAGCAGATGCCATTGGATTCATTGGATTCATTGGAAGAATCCTAAGGGAATGCAATCCGAAAACAAAGGAAGTAGCTTACAGTAAGCTTGTTCGCCCACTGCTTGAATATTGTTCAGCAGTGTGGGATCCGTACCAGATAGGGTTGATAGAAGAGATAGAGAAGATCCAACGGACAGCAGCGCGCTTCGTTACAGGATCATTTAGTAATCCCGAAAGCGTTACGGAGATGATAGATAAACTCCAGTGGAAGACTCTGCAGGAGAAACGCTCAGTAGCTCGGTATGGGCTTTTGTTGAAATTTCGAGAACATACCTTCACCGAGGAGTCAAGCATATATTGCTCCCTCCTACGTATATCTCGCGAAGAGACCTTGAGGATAAAATCAGAGAGATTAGAGCCCACACAGAGGCATACCTACAATCCTTCTTTCCACGAACAATACGAGACTGGAATAGAAGGGAGAACCGATAAAGGTACTCAAGGTACCCTCCGCCACACATCGTCAGGTGGCTTGCGGAGCATGGATGTAGATGTAGATGTAGGAAACAGCCAAAGCTGCGAAATACAGTTTTTCTTAATTTAATTGATGACTGGTTTCGGGTATCCGAATCCATTCTCAGATCATGCAATCAGAAGAGAAGGTGTATTCCGTGATAGCACGGAAAACAAGTTAATAGTGCACATACTTGTCTCGAAGTCACGTTTTTCAGTGACCATAGGCGTGACAAACAAGCTTTAAGTCCATCGGAATGCACATTGGACATGAATGTACGCAGGTCGTCAGACAGGATGGTTACATACGTGTCACCTGTCTGAGTAGTGTCTAGACGTATCAGGGGTCCCATATCACTCCAACTGCACGCACCTCACACCATTACAGAGCCTCCATCAGCTTGAACAGTCCCCTGCTGGCATGCAGCATCCATGGATTCATGAGGGTGTGTCCATACTCGTATACGACCATCAGCTCGAAGCAATTTGAAACGAGACTCGCCCGAACAGGCAACATGTTTCCAGTCATCAACAGTCCAATGTCTTTGTTGACGGGCCCAGGCGAGGTATAAAGCTTTGTGTCGTGCAGTCATCGAGGGTACACGAGTAGGCCTTTGGCTCCGAAAGCCCCACATCGATGATGTTTCGTTGAATAGTTCGTAGGCTAACACTTGTTGATGGCCCAGCATTGAAATCTGCTGCAATTTGCGGAAGGGTTGCAGATCTGTCACGTTGAACGATTCTCTTCAGTCGTCGTTGGTCCCATTCTTGCAGTATCTTTTTCCGGCCGCAGTGAATTCGGAGATTTGATGTTTTACTGGATTCCTGATATTCCCTG
Organism: Schistocerca americana; assembly: GCF_021461395.2. Classification (NCBI taxonomy): domain Eukaryota; kingdom Metazoa; phylum Arthropoda; class Insecta; order Orthoptera; family Acrididae; genus Schistocerca; species Schistocerca americana. The sequence goes on along the minus strand of NC_060126.1, from coordinate 484,869,851 downwards.
TACACTCGTGAAATGTTCGTACGGGAAAATCCCCAATTCATCGCTACCTCGGAGATGTTGTGTCCCATCGCTTGTGCGCCAACTATAACACCACGTTCAAACTCACTTGAATCTTGATAACTTGCTATTGTAGCACCAGTAACCGATCTAAGAACTGCGCGTTTCCGACCGCGGCGTCTTATTCTGTATGTATCTGTATTTGATTACGCATGCCTATACCAGTTTCTTTCTCGCTTGAGTGTACAGGAACGCTTTTAGTAAAATACACTACTGGCCATTAAACTTGCCACACCACGTAGATGACGTGCTACAGACGCGAAATTTAACCGACAGGAAGAAGATGCTGTGATATGCAGATGATTAGCTTTTCAGAGCATTCACACAAGGTTGGCGCCGGTGGCGACACCTACAACGTGCTGACATGAGGAAAGTTTCCAACCGATTTCTCATACACAAACAGCAGTTGACCGGCGTTGCCTGGTGAAACGTTGTTGTCATGCTCTCGTGTAAGGATGAGAAATGCGCACCATCACGTTTCCGACTTTGATAAAGGTCGGATTGTAGCCTATCACGATTGCGGTTTATCGTATCGCGACATTGTTGCTCGCGTTGGTCGAGATCCAATGACTGTTAGCAGAATATGGAATCGGTGGGTTCAGGAGGGTAATACAGGACGCCGTGCTGGATCCCAACGGCCTCGTATCACTAGCAGTAGAGATGACAGGCATCTTATCCGCATGGCTGTGACGGATCGTGCAGCCACGTCTCGATCCATAAGTCAACAGATGGGGACGTTTACAAGACAACAACTGCCTGCACGAACAGTTCGACGACGTTTGCAGCAGCATGGACTATCAGCTCGGAGACCATGGCTGCGGTTACTCTTGAGGCTGCATGACGGACAGGAGCGCCTGCGATGGTGTACTCAACGATGAATCTGGGTGCACGAATGGCAAAACGTCATTTTTTCGGATGAATCCAGGGTCTGTTTACAGCATCACGATGGTCGCATCCGTGTCTGACGACATCGCGGTGAACGCACATTGGAAGCGTGTATTCGTCATCTCCATACTGGCGTATCACGCGGCGTGACGGTAAGGGGTGCCGTCGGTTACACGTCTCGGTCACCTCTTGTTCGCACTGACGGCACTTTAAACAGTGGACGTTACATTTCAGATGTGTTACGACCCGTGGCTCTACCCTTCATTCGATCCCTGCGAAACTCTGCATTTCAGCAGGATAATGCACGGCCGCATGTTGCAGGTCCTGTACGGGCCTTTCTGGATACAGAAAATGTTCGACTGCTGCCCTGGCCAGCACATTCTTGAGATCTCTCACCAACTGAAAACGTCTGTTCAATGGTGGCCGAGCAACTGGCTGGGTCACAATACGCCAGTCACTACACTGTGGTATCATGTTGACGCTGCATGGGCAGCTGTACCTGTACACGCCATCCAAGCTCTGTCAGACTCAATGCCCAGGCGTATCAAAGCTGTTATTACGGCCAGAGGTGTTTGTTCTGGGTACTGATTTCGCAGGATCTATGCACCTAAATTGCGTGAAAATGTAATCACATGTCAGTTCTAGTATAATACATTTGTCCAATGAATACCCGTTTATCATCTGCATTTCTTCTTGGTGTGGCAATTTTAGTGGCCAGTAGTGTATTTTTTGGAGGAAGGGGAGGATTGTGATGAAGCCCACTGCTCTCCCGCTCCTAGGTCTCGCGACGCGCGCGATGTCGTCGGCGGCGCCCGCCTGTCAGCCGGTACGCACGCTGGTGCCGACACGTCGGCCAGCAGTGGCAGCGCGCGGCTGCCGCGGTAGTATTTATAGCGGGGGACGACCCGGCTCACACACACACGCGCGGCCGCCGGCTCGTTCGTCGAACTCTGTCCCGCCGCGGCCGGGCCGATGCGCTGTCAAAGGCAGGGCGCCTGCGCGCACAGCACGGCCACGGAAGGCTCGGCGGACCGCCGCTCGCGTGACCCGCCGCTGGACGATGACCGCCGGCGGCGCAGTCACTGCTCCCTCCCCGCGGCTCGCAGCCCGAAAAACACGGACTGGTTCCCAACTGCGCCTCGTCTGATTAGCGCCGTCGTGAGTACGTGCTCGCCGCGCTGCCGACTCGGTGGCAGGTGTCTCCACTGCGCCATTCTGTGACGCTCTGAGGATTATCTGGCGACAACATTCCCCTCTCTATCTGCAGAGAACCACGTGACGTTTATAGCGCAATTAACGGATTAAATAAAAGGATGCGAACGCTAGGTGTGCCGGCCGCGGTGGTCTAGCGGTTCTAGGCGCGCAGTCCGGAACCGCGCGACTGCTACGGTCGCAGGTTCGAATCCTGCCTCGGGCATGGATGTGTGTGATGTCCTTAGGTTAGTTAGGTTTAAGTAGTTCTAAGTTCTAGGGGACTGATGACCACAGATGTTAAGTCCCATACTGCTCACAGCCATTTGAACCATTTTTTTTTTTCAACCAACTCATGTAAATACCTGGGTGCAACAGTGTGTGTGGATGTTGATAGGGTTGATCACATAGCCTCATTTGTAAATTGTAAAACTACCAAAGAAAATAAATTACTCCTAACCTTTCCTATCCTACCAGACAGTGAGTCCAAAGTTAAAAAAATAGTCACCTGCTTGTAACAGGAATTTCTTTGACCAAGACAATTTGACACTTAGTCAACTGTCATTCAGCAAGGTGGTGTACTCAGTAATGAAACAAAGCAGTAGGCTCTGTCAGAAATATCGACACTTATATAATGTGTCTAACAGTGTATTTTAATACGACAGTATGCCACCTTAGGCAATTTATGACACTCGTAATTAAGCATTACAAATATGGGTTTTTATATGGTTATATCATTTGTTATGTATTTCATAGTTATTGTCTAACCTGCTTTCAGAAAACACTTCATAATGGCACTTTGGAGCCGAAATCATGATTGTGCAAGTATAACACTGTAAATAAACAACTGTCTAATGGCGGTACTAACTTTAAAGAAATATATTATGACTGTGGCCCCGCATTATGAAAAAAAACTTAGTAAATAAGGTAGTTGGCATACTTCGTTTGATTGAAAGAAGCCAGTCAGTCACTCTACAAAGCAGAATGCTTACAACTTCTCGTGGGGCTTGTCCTAAGTTTATGTACGAGTGAGTAGGACTCATATCAAGTAGGAACAACAGGGGATATTGAACGTACACAAAGAAGGACAGCAGGAATCGTCCAGATTTGTTCAATTCGCGGGAGAGAGCCAATGCGATGCTGAAACATCTGAGCTAAATCTGGTTAATTGAAAGGAGATTCGAACCGCCGTCCCCCCAAATACGAGAACAGTTTCTTGCCACAGCACCACCTTCGTTCGACACTCCTTGCAGCTTTACAAGAAGAGTGGACCATGTTCCCGGAACGAGTTTCACTGTCTCCCTTCCCTTTTTTTTTTCATCCATGACACCACAATCCACATTTAAGATGCAGCAACCGCGTTTAGAAAAGGAAAGGTAGCCAGTAGATGCGAATGAAGAAGCACTTTGCAGGTAGTCGATTAGTCAGTCGAGTCTGGCTGATTTCGTTTGCATGCAGCCTCCAGTGAGGGCAGTTGTCGATCTATCTGAATCTCGGAGTTCTCTCATTAGTATAACTGCGACGAACTGTACCGTCGCAACTTGTCGCACAACATTGAAACCAAGATCCGGAATGATGCCTGATTAGGTAAACCCAGCAGCAGCTGCAGTTGGCAGATACCAGCCCCTCACTGCCTCTTGGCTGGGTCATAATCGCCTGTGACCGTGACTGTCTGTCCCTGAGAGAGCTAATGGCGTGACGTCTGTGGCAGCCAAGGACCGCCAACTGAAAGACGCGGTGTCGTTATTGTCTTTGTGGCTTTCAATCCGCAGACGTTGACGAAGGGGCTGTCACATGACTTTGCTGTCACGCAAGTCTCACTCTTCTGGGACTCTGCCAGGGTACTCCAAAGCTTCCAATGTTCAATACGTACTCCTCTTGTGTCGTTAGTGGAATTACATTTCTGTATATATGAAGCTCCTTAAGTAGCATACTGTGCGCAATAGTAGTTATCTCCTCCAGCTTTCACAGATATACGAGGGCGTGCTGAAAATTAATGCCTCCGAATTTTTTTATGTGAAAACTGTTAAAGCGGGCAGCAGTACGTGGATGAATGTGAGGTTACTGATGCTGCAAGACACTGACTCTGACGTCGGAAAATAGAGTGGTACCGTGTGGGCGTACAGGCCCTCACAGTAAGGTGGCACTGAACGGAGATTATGTTGAAGAACATAGTTTTGTAACAAAAAGAGTAAGGAATGATATGGTATTTTGGCATCCTGAATAAAATCAATTTGCCTTCAGGAAAAAAATGATGCCATACTTATTGAACTCCCCTCGTAACATCGTAACACACACATCAAAAAAAGTTCTGCATCGCCTCGGTTTCGAGAGTTCCCGAACCTGTACAGAAAATTGGAATAGAGATCAACATAAACATCATTTCCGCTCTTTACATTGCTCATGAAAACCACACGTTGCAAGCTGTACACGATACAGCGAGACCTCCAGAGGTGGTGGTCCAGATTGCTGTACACACCGGTATCTCTAATATCCAGTAGCACGTCCTCTTGCATTGATGCATACCTGTATTCGTCATGGCATACTATCCACAAGTTCATCAAGGTTGGTCCAGATTATCCCACTCCTCAACGGCGATTCGACGTAGATCCCTCAGAGTGGTTGCTGGGTCATGTCATCTACAAACAGTCCTATTCAATCTATTCCAGGCTTGTGTGATAGGGTTCATGTCTAGAGAACATGCTGGGCTCTCTAGTCGAGCGATGTCGTTGTACTGAAGGAAGTCATTCACAAGATGTGCATGATGGGGGTGCGAATTGCCCTCCATGAAGACGAATGCCTCGCCAATATACTGCCGATATGGTTGCACTATCGGTCGGAGGATGCTATTGACGTATCGTACAGGCTTGACGGCGCCTTCCATGACCACCAGCGGCGTACGTCGGTCCTACACAATGTCACCACAAAACGGAAGGGAACCTCTACCTTGCTGCACTCGCTAGGCAGTGTGTCTAAGGCATTCAGGCTGACCGGGGTGCATCCAAACACGTCTCCGACGATTGTCTGGTAGAAACCATACGCGACATTCGTTGGTGAAGAGAAAGTGATGCCAATCCTGAATGGTCCATTCGGCATGTCGTTGGGCCCTTCTGTACCGCGCTGCATGGGGTCGTGGTTGCAAAGATAGACCTGGCCTTGGACGTCGGAAGTGAAGTTGTGCATCATGCAGCCTACTGCGCACAGTTTGAGTCGTAACACGACGTCCTGTGACTGCACGAAAAGCATTATTCAACACGGTGGCGTTGCTGTCAGGGTTCCTCCGAGCCACATTCCGTAGGTAGTGGTCGTCCTCTGTAGTAGTAGCCTTCGGGCGGCCTGAGGGAGGCATTTCATCGATGGCACCTGTCTCTTTGTATCTCCTCCATGTCCGAACAACATCGCTTTGGTTCACTCCGAGACGCTTGGACACTTACCGTGTCCAGTGCCGTTCCTGGCACAAAGTAACACCGCGGACGCGATCGAACCGCGGTATTGATCGTCTACGCATGGTTACTATAGACAACAACAGCCGTGTACCTCCTTCCTGGTGGAATGACTGGAATTGATCGGCTGTCGGACCCCCTCCGTCTAACAGGCGCTGCTCATGCGTGGTTGTTTACATCTTTGGTCGGATTTAGTGACATATCTGAACAGTGAAGGGGACTGTGTCTGTGATAAAATGTCCACAGTCAAAGTATATCTTCAGGAGTTCTGGGAACCGGGGTGACGCAAAACATTTTTTCATGTGTGTATATATCCGTCAATGGAGGAGATTATCGTTATGGGACTCTGATTGCAGATGTCGCATTCTTCGTAGTATCTTATTTTCTTTGGCGCAGTTTAGTCGGTGAACCTGCAGTTCGTTAGTTTAGGGTTACAGAAGACAGATGTTAAACGGCTTGGCAGCTTTAGGCTGAGTTCAGTCGGGCATAGGGCCCCTGCAGCCGCGGCTATGGGACGCCAGTTCTCCGTGGCTGTCTCGGTGCCAGTGCACGGCCACCTGCTGCTGTACCCTCAGAGTGGGTGCTGTGTAGACGACGGCGAGTTTTGCCGAAAACGCCGGTGCCAGAGGGGTCGGCGGCCGGTCGCCGTTGCCGCCTGCCGCTACCCTAACGGTCCCTGGTATCGCATCTCGACCGCACCGCGAGGTCGCCCTCACCATCCGAGCAGCTGCACCTCAGCACTCGTCCCGAGGTGAGCAACTGTACTCACGAGGCCGCATTGCGCTCTTCACACTTAGGGAACACGAAGGTCAGTGGTGGCACTTCAACTCCACAAAGTAAAGCATCTGTGACCCTATCTCGCTGACTGGTCCGCCAGCCGTATAAAGATTATTTCTGAATAAAACCGTCTTAGTGGCGAAAATATTGCTTCAGTGACATGTTTCGCCTTCGTAGGGCATCATCAGGTTATTATGGTCTGAGTGAGAAATGTAGAACTACACTGATGGCCAAAATTACAGCGACAAACGAAAACTTTGCAAGTTTGGTTTTATTTTGCCACAATATAGTATACACAGCTGCTAGTAAGGTAGAAACAATATAATGAACACAGAATTTAAAAAACTGCAACAAGCATAGAGGTATACAAAAATATTCTTCGGTTTTTCCAACTTAGCGGATTTGCACACACGTTCGGACAACTGGCTAATGTGCTCAGTGGTGTGACCACCTCAGGGCAGCAATACAGGTATGACAACGACGGGGAATGCTGTGAATGATGTCATCAAACTCGTGTCGAGGCAATAACGCCAGTTCCTCCTGCAAATCTGCTCGCAGTTCTGGGAGAGTGGTTTTAATTAATCTCATGCGATTCATAATTAACATATGCTGTTTCTAATGAAAATCGTGTTGCAGTATTTCTTAATTAACATTTTCATTTGACCATTACACAGAATTCAAATGAGATTACAAAAAAGTTCCTACCAGCGAAAATGGAACAAGCGAATTCCCGGCAACAAGACTTTTAAGTTCTACTGTCAGTTACCAACAGTTCTGTTAAAATGCTCGAACTGTCCTGTACTTCATACCGCTCGTAAATCCAATCCTGAAAGGCTTGCTTTTTAGTTTTTTTAGAAGTGCGTCGTGCTGTTTTAGGAAATTAATGCCTGGTCAGTGACCTTCAAATTTTTATATGTATGTAGAACATCGAAGAGGAACAGTTAACCTATAGTTCATCTCACGAAGAGCGCCACTGAGACTATGTGCACTACCATTATGTGCAGCTTCGTACATCTTCGTCGACACACACATAGTGTATGATTATTAAGAACGGGACTAAACAGGTCGAGAATGTGTGATGATGCAAACAAAACTGTTCCATTAAACATGGGTCCGCAAACACGTCGTTAGCGAGATAGTTGAGAGTGTGTGGTTACGAGCGGTCACAGACTTCATACATATGGCTCTGAGCACTATGGGACTTAACATCTGAGGTCATCAGTCCCCTAGAACTTAGAACTACTTAAACCTAACTAACCTAAGGACATCACACACATCCATGCCCGAGACAGGATTCGAACCTGCGACCGAGCGGTCGCGCGGTTCCAGACTGAAGCGCCTAGAACCGCTCGGCGACGACTGCCGGATGTCGCAGACTCCGGTTTGAAATATTGTCCTAGTAAGGTTTTCGATTAAGTCCCTTCTAACTGCACTCAAATTTACCCACGGCATATGGTTGGGGACAATATGGAAGAAGGATGGTCAGATAGCAGCATATATTACTTCAATATATATAAATTTTCACAATATATATAAATGACCTAGCAGATAGTGTCGGAAGTTCCATGCGGCTTTTCGCGGATGATGCTGTAGTATACAGAGAAGTTGCAGCATTAGAAAATTGTAGTGAAATGCAGGAAGATCTGCAGCGTATAGGCACTTGGTGCAGGGAGTGGCAACTGACCCTTAACATAGACAAATGTAATGTATTGCGAATACATAGAAAGAAGGATCCTTTATTGTATGATTATATGATAGCGGAACAATTGGTTGGTTGTTTTGGGGAAGGAGACCAGACAGCGAGGTCATCGGTCTCATCGGATTAGGGAAGGACGGGGAAGGAAGTCGGCCGTGCCCTTTGAAAGGAACCATCCCGGCATTTGCCTGGAGCGATTTAGGGAAATCACGGAAAACCTAAATCAGGATGGCCGGACGCGTGATTGAACCGTCGTCCTCCCGAATGCGAGTCCAGTGTCTAACCACTGTGCCACCTCGCTCGGTAGCGGAACAAACATTGGTAGCAGTTACTTCTGTAAAATATCTGGGAGTATGCGTGCGGAACGATTTGAAGTGGAATGATCATATAAAATTAATTGTTGGTAAGGCGGGTACCAGGTTGAGATTCATTGGGAGAGTCCTTAGAAAATGTAGTCCATCAACAAAGGAGGTGGCTTACAAAACACTCGTCCGACCTATACTTGAGTAGTGCTCATCAGTCTGGGATCCGTACCAGCTTGGGTTGACAGAGGAGATAGAGAAGATCCAAAGAAGAGTGGCACGTTTCGTCACAGGGTTATTTGGTAACCGTGATAGCGTTACGGAGATGTTTAGCAAACTCAAGTGGCAGACTCTGCAAGAGAGGCGCTCTGCATCGAGGTGTAGCTTGCTGTTCAGGTTTCGAGGGGTGCGTTTCTGGATGAAGTATCGAATATATTGCTTCCCCCTACTTATACCTCCCGAGGAGATCATGAATGTAAAATCAGAGAGATTCGAGCGCGCACGGAGGCTTTCCGGCAGTCGTTCTTCCCGCGAAACATACGCGACTGGAACAGAAAAGGGAGGTAATGACAGTGGCACGTAAAGTGCCCTCCGCCACACACCGTTGGGTGGCTTGCGGAGTATAAATGTAGATGCAGATGTAGACGACGTCTGACGCGCCATTATGGCCCAACGTGGATAGATCGAGCAAGTTTTACAACTGAGAATCATCCTTTAAGTGTTCCCGCTTTTTTCCCTTTGGTCTCAAACAATCAAGTTATACTACCATCAGCTCTCACCACTCTCGTAGGAAAAGAATTAATTCGCAGCTTTTCAGAAAGAACTTTGACGTTAAGCCTAAATTATTCTAATTTGGAGGAAAGTTTGTTAGGAAGAAGGATGGCGACATTCATTCCATTGCTGCGCGTGTGATCCACTCGGTCGGACCCAGCGCCTGCGCTGTCGCGCGCCATTGGGGTCGAGAGCGCGGTCTGCGATACTAGGGGGCAGGCAGCCTTGGCTGTCCAGGGAGCGCCCATTGCCAATGCAGCGATCAGCCGCCAAGGTCGTCCTTGCTGCCACTTGCGAGATCCCGACAAGACCGGCGCCGCCGTCGCCGCCAGATCTGGGTCGGAGGATCTGCCAGCCGCGCCGCGCGGCACCCATCGACCCACTTACCCACAGACAACCGGGTCACGGCCGGCGCAGCCCCAAATGCGACCCCAGCCAGTCTCCAACTGGGCTGTTTTCCCTTCCGAGGAGTTCCTCTGGTTCCCTCCTGTCAGCGCCACACACTCTATTCCAATCTACTTGCTGTCGCCTTGTTGAGAATGAACCTGGCAGAAAATGAAAGTGTTGTGAAAGTCGTGTCGATCTTGATAAGATTTCAAATTGGCGCGAAGATTGGCAACTTGCTTTAAATGTTCAAAAATGTAAAATTGTGCACTTAATAAAACGAAAAAAAGTAATATCCTATAATATCACTGAGTCACTGTTGGAATCGGCCAACTAATTCAAACACCTGTGTGTAAAATTTCGTGTTTTTGTTGTTGTTGTGGTCTTCAGTGCTGAGACTGGTTTGATACAGCTCTCCATGCTACTATATCCTGTGCAAGCTTCTTCATCTCCCAGAACTTACTGCAACCTACATCCTTCTGAATCTGCTTAGTGTATTCATCTCTTTGTCTCCCTCTACGATTTTTACACTCCATGCTGCCCTCCAATGCTAAATTTGTGATCCCTTGATGCCGCAGAACATGCCCTACCAACCGGTCCCTTCTTCTTGTCAAGTTGTGCCACAAACTCCTCTTCTCCCCTATTCTGTTCAATACCTCCTCCTTAGTTACGTGATCTACCCATCTAATCTTCAGCATTCTTCTGTAGCACCACATTTCGAAAGCTTCTATTCTCTTCTTGTCCAAACTATTTATCGTCCATGTTTCACTTCCATACATGGCTACACTCCATACAAATACTTTCAGAAACGACTTCCTGACACATAAATCTGTACTCGATGTTAACAAATTTTTCTTCTTCAGAAACGCTTTCCTTGCCATCGCCAGTCTACATTTTATATCTTCTCTACATCGACCATCATCAGTTATTTTGCTCCCCAAATAGCAAAACTCCTTTACTACTTTAAGTATCTCATTTCCTAATCTAATTCCCTCAGCATCACCCGACTTAATTCGACTACATTCCATTATCCTCGCTTTGCTTTTGTTGATGTTCATCTTATACCCTCCTTTCAAGACACTGTCCATTCCGTTCAACAGCTCTTCCAGGTCCTTTGCTGTCTCTGACAGAATTACAATGGCATCGGCGAACCTCAAAGTTTTTATTTCTTCTCCATGGATTTTAATACCTACTCCGAATTTTTCTTTTGTTTCCTTTACTGCTTGCTCAATATACAGATTGAATAACATCGGGGAGAGGATACACCCCTGTCTCACTCCCTTCCCAACCACTGCTTCCCTTTCGTGACCCTCGACTCTTACAACTGCCATCTGGTTTCTGTACAAATTGTAAATAGCCTGTCTCTCCCTGTATTTTTCCCCTGCCACCTTCAGAATTTGAAAGAGAGTATTCCAGTCAACATTGTCAAAAGCTTTCTCTAAGTCTACAAATGCTAGAAACGTAGGTTTGCCTTTCCTTAATCTTTCTTCTAAGATAAGGTGTAAGGTCAGTGTTGCCTCACGTGTTCCAACATTTCTACGGAATCCAAACTGATCTTCCCCGAGGTCGACTTCTACCAGTTTTTCCATTCGTCTGTAAAGAATTCGCGTTGGTATTTTGCAGCTGTGACTTATTAAACTGATAGTTCGGTAATTTTCACATCTGTCAACTCCTGCTTTCTTTGGGATTGGAATTATTATATTCTTCTTGAAGTCTGAGGGTATTCCTGTCTCATACATGCTCACCAGATGGTAGATGAAATGGAATAATCACATAGGATCACTCTCAGGTAAAGCAGGTGGTAGACTTCGATTGGCAGACGACTGGGGAGTGCAATCAGTCTGCAAAGGAGACTGCTTACAAATCACTCCTGCGACCGGGTCTAAAAGACTGCTCAGGTGTGTGGGATCCATACCAGTCAGGACTAACAGGTAATATTGAACGTATACAGAGGAGGGCAGGACGAATGGTCACAGATTTGTTTGGTCAGTGGGAGAGTGTGACAGAGGTACTGGAGAAAATGAACTGGCGGACTGTGGAAAATAGAGATAAACTACTATTCCGAGAAAGTCTACCAATTAAGATGCAAAAACTGGCTGTGAACGTTGACTCTAGAAATATAATACAAACCCCTACGCATCACTCAGGCGGAGATCGTGAGGATAAGGTTAGAATAATTACAGCACGCGCAGAGGCATTCGATCAGTCTTCCCGCACCGTACGTGAATGGAACGGGAAGAAACCCTATTAACTGGTACAATGCAACATATTCTCTGCCATGCACTTTACGGTGGTTCTCACCACATCACAAACACATTATGTGGGTGGCAAATCAGGTGACTAGGTAGCCCATCAAGGATTAGTACATTCCTCAAGGCGTTTGTGATGTGAACTGCAGTGTGGGGTCTTGAATTATCCAGCTGGAATAAGCAGTTTCGAAATCTTGTTATGAAGAGTATGAGACAGCATTCTTGCCCCATACTGGTGAGCATTCACCCTCCCTTCAACAATTAGCTCACCACACCACGATTCCAGGAGTTGTTGATATCTGGGTATCGAGAATCACAGCTTTCCGCGACCATTTACCCGCTCGTCCGTGGACACATTGGTGTCTGTCGTAGTGATGGGAAAAATTGACCGGTTAAAAGCGACACCGATATTTTAATACTGAATAATTGGTATTTTTCGGTTTTTGTTTGGTCTCGATTATAACAGTTTCTTTCATGTTTAGGTAATAACCAGGTAAAAAAACCTGCACGTCAATTTTCATTCGTAGCAGTGCTAAAATTTTCGGTTTGTAAATAAAACTTTAAAAAATGATGTCTACTCGTAAACATCCATTCTTTTGAAATATTGGGTTCTCGCATAAACTGGGAAAAGTGATAATCACTATTTTAATAACAATGCCTATAGTTAGAAACTAGCGACCACCACATTACGTAAGAGTCTGTATGCCATTGCAGAGACAACAATGTACCTTTTGCCGTGAGGCATGCCGCATTGGACGCGCAAGACTTGTCTCTCATCTTCTCTATACGATAGCTTCTCGCTGCCGTTATTGGACGTAAGTTGTACTGCAGAAAGGTACCACCCCAAGTTTGGAAATATTTTACAAACTGCAGTAGCAATGAATTACGAGTACAATGCTTCATTTGCTTTAAAAGAGCGAAAACGGGCAGAGGCACAAACGAACTTGCGATATCATATAAGGAGAAAAATCCACAATGTTCCTTGGAAGAGAAGGTGCACTTGAGTGAGACACCTAAAATACTAATGACGTGCTACAAATTTGGGACTACTGAACCCCTATTTTTTTTTTCAAGATGAAAAATAAATACCATCCGAGAGCGATGATGGAGGGCAGTTATCAACTTGTGACCTTTCTCTCTCGCTGTCGCCGCGCCCATCTACTTCTTCTGCGCAGTCTTTGCCGGAGACAATGATTCCTTTTTCTGCCACACTCTCAATCTCACATCGACCGTGCCCTCCTATTCCTTCACCTTCATTAAATTTTTTCAGTCTTTGTTCGGAGTCTACGTTTATTACTAAAAGTAACAGCAATAAAAAACCGAAAATCGGTTTATTTCAAAAACCGCTTGTCTGAGCGGTTTTGACAGTCGGATTAAACTAGAGACTAAAACCAGTTGTTTAGTGATAACCCGCCATCGCTAGTGTGTCTGACCGCCACAGGTAGCTGGGCAAGTCGTACCTGAACACCACTCAGTGCATCTCAGCGTCCTAGTTCACTACACTAAGCAAATCTCTGTTATTTGTGGTGTTGTTTCAGCGGTAAAGGACGCAAGGGAGCTCTAGATGTCAGCCCATCTTCCAGTAATCTCTTCCCGACAGTTCTCTGCCTGTAACCTCTGTCAGCTGTTTTCATCTGCCTCCACGTTGCAGCCACTAAACCAATCTTTTAGTGATGTACTTCTTCTGGAATGACCTGCCCCCACTTTTCTCTGTACACTATTGCCCTAAGTCCATCCCTTCAACACTCTTTCTGGAGTTGTTGCCCGACATCCAGTTGTGTGCGCTATCTATCGGTATGATGATCTCATATCTTTCAAGCCAATGATTCGACCTTTCTCTAAGTCTGTAAGATTGCCATAAGCTGTGCGCGCACGCCTTCTGCGCGTGCTATGTTGCAACCTTCACCTTCGGATTCTGTCTGTGGCCCTCAAATCGACGTCAACGTGTCCTTTGTCGACCTTGTGAGACGTTACAGGAAGCATCGATTGTAAAGAGCCATACCTAAAACCTGCAATATCACAGCCTGCGGAGCTACTGGAAAATGGTAACAAGATTGATTTGGTAATTGTTGAAGCGAGGCTGAATGCTCGCCAGTGCGGCAGGAATGGTAAACCTTGTCGTCACATCCTTCACGAACAAGATACCAAGTGGCAATTCCATCAGGATAATGCAAGATACTACACTGCAGCTCAAACGACTTACGGATTGTACGAATCGTTGAGTAACCTGCAGGATACCTGATTTGTCAGCCAGGGAGCATATCAAGGACGCGATAAGAAGACGTACTTTGATATCATCCTACTGCAAGGATTCTTCCTGAACTGACACTGCACGAGTTTCCCATCTACATCTACATCTTCACTCTGCAAGCCACCTTACGGTGTGTGGCGGAGGGTACTTTGTGTACCACAACCACTGCCCCCTTTTTCCTGTCCCTGTCGCGTATGATTCGCGGGAAAAAGTGAGTACTGGTAAAAATGTGGGACTGAATCTCCCTGATTTTATCTTCATGGTATTTTCGCGAGGTATACCTAGGAGGAAGGAATATATTAGTTGACTCTTGTAGGATCGTACACTTTCGCAATTTTAATAGTAGACCATAATGTGGCACAAAACGCCACTTCTGCAGCGTCTGCCACTGGAGTTCATGCTTTCAGGTTTACTGAATGAATCTGTAACGAAACGTGCTGCTCTTCTTTGGATGTTCTCTAGTTCCTCCATACATCCTAGCTGGTACAGCTCCCAGACTGACCAACACCATTCAAGTATTAGTCGAACGATGTTTTTTGTAAGCAAGTTCTTTCGTTGGCGGACTACATTTTCTGAGGATTCATCGAATGATTCTCAGTGTGACATCTGTCTTGGCTCTGAGCACTATGGGACTTAACATCTTAGGTCATCAGTCCCCTAGAACTTAGAACTACTTAAACCTAACTAACCTAAGGACATCATACACATCCATGCCGGAGGCAGGATTCGAACCTGCGACCGTAGCATTCCCGCTGTTCCGGACTGCAGCGGCTAGAACCGCACGGCCACTGCGGCCGGCTGACATTTGTCTTACCCGCGATTAATTTAATGTGACCGCTCTACTTCAAGTCACTCCAGACGCCTATTCCTAGATATTTTATGGAAGTAAATGCTTCCAGTTATTGTTTTGCAATCGTTAATCATATAACAAAGTGTCTTTCTGTCTGTGTATTCGAAATAAGTTACATTTGCTTCTGTTGAGGGTCAATTGCCGCTCCCTGCACAAAGTATCGATCCTCTCCAGGACTTCCTGCACTTCGCTACAGTTTTCTAGCGTCACGACATCACTGTATACAGCGGCAACATTCGCGGAAAGCCTCTTGGAACTTCCGACGTTACCTACCACGTCATTTATGTGCATGGTATAGCAAGAAATCTCTTTGGAGGTTTCTTTGCATCCACGCTAGTGGACGTCACGCCTCATACCGAGGTTAATTATGGAAATCTGCTTCGAACGGAATGAATCTTCAATCATTTAACGCCCGAGGTGTGATGATCACCACAAAGTTTGACAAATACCGAACGGGTGTAAAACTTTTTATATCCGTTTGTTTATGTCTACGCACGTCCTACAGATGTAGTTTTGACTGTCGGAGAAGAACTGAGCGTACGGAAAGAAGAGCTACACGTGAGGCGAGACATTTGCAGCGACCCCTGTGTGCTGCGCTAGGCCGGCATCGGACTTGCGGTAACGTGGCTGGCAGTACAAAGGCGGCTGGTCCGCATCGTTACGTCATTAACCTAATGGGCAAATTGCGGGACACCGTGGAGGGCCCTAGCATTGAGCCTTGGGGGACGCCGCGGTAAGGACGAAACCGCCGTGTCTAGCCTCTTGCTTTTTTTAACTGGTTCTCGGAAACTGGCGGCAACGAGTTCGCGGAAGCGCTTAACGACTCTTCGTCTGCAAGAGCAAAGGAGGGAGTCACTTTCACCTTCGCTAATGTGTCTGTTGAGCTGCGTTTCAGTTAACACCCAGGGATTGGGGTGCAAGCTTAACAGGTCTCATAGTTCGCGGCAGCTTTCTGAGCGAAACAGTGACAGACGATTCGTGTCTGTCGTTTACGGAAGATTGCTACCGGTGACTTCTGTCCATCATTTTCCTCGCTGCTTCTTCTTCCTCGTTATTAGCCGGCCGGTGTGGCCGAGCGGTTCTGGGCACTTCAGTCTGGAATCGCGGCACCGCTACGGTCGCAGGCTCGAATCGTGCCTCGGGCATGGATGTGTGTGATGTCCTTAGGTTAGTTAGGTTTAAGTAGTTCTAAGTTCTAGGGGACTGATGACCTCAGATGTTAAGTCCCATAGTGCTCAGAGCCATTTTGGACCTCGTTCTTTACGTTTCCTGCCTTCATCTTTCTCACTATTGCTTGGCATTCCATCTATAAAATTAAATAGTTCTGATGTCTATATCTCCGTATAAACTATGCAAGCCACATTTCGATGTCAGGCAGAGGGTCTTTTTGGTTTCTCTGTGTTTTACTTCTTTCGTTCCACTCGCGGGTGATGCAGGGCACCGACTGATCGTAAGCCTCCACATGATATCGAATTCCTCTCATTTTCTACTCTTCATTTCGAGAAATGTATGTGGGAGCAAGCTATGCACTGATGAACCAAAATATTGACAGCACCTGGTTAATAGCATGTTGGTCCAACTTTGGAACACAATACAGTAGCGGTTCTGCTCGGATCTCACAAGTGCGTGTAGGTTCCGGAGGCATGTGGTACCAGATGTTTACGCGTAAGTCACGCAGTTTCCGTAAATGACGGGCCAGCGATATGTGAGGGCGAAGCTGGTGTCCATAACGTCTCAGATGTGTTTCATTTGGTGGTCAAGATACCAACGTTAGTTCACTGTCATGCTCCTGAAACGACTGTAGCATGATTCCATCGCCATCAGGGAGACATCAAACATGACGGGATGCAGGTGGTCCACCACAGTGTTCACTAGTTCACAGCAGTCATGGTGCCTACCAGAGGTCCTTTGGAACCTCAGGTGGTTGTTCCCCATAGCATAACACTGCCCCCACTGGCCTACGTCCATGGAGCAGTTTCGAGTGTTCAGCTGGATGACTGCGCATCTGGACACGACCATTGGCTGTACAAGAAACATGATTCATCCGACCGGGCAACACGTTTCCACTGAGAGGCGGTCGAAACTCGATGATCCTGTGCCCACTGCAATCGTAATTGGGATATCGTTGAGCCAAGATGGGAACACGTGGCCATTGCTTCCTACGGAGCCCCATGTTTAACATTGTGCGATGAACGGCGTGCTCCGAAACACTTGTGCCTTTAGCCTGTCGACAGTAGCCCCACAGATTGCCGCCTGCCTGGGGCGTGGACGTCCAAACATATTATCACCTACTCTTGGTTTTGCCGTCCTTCAACCACTTTCTGTAGATGCTCACGACAGCAGCAAGTGAACAGTCTACCATCTTCGCTGTTCCCGAGATGCTCGTACACAGGCACCGGGCCATAACATTCTGCCCTTTGTGAAAGTTGCTTACGTCAGTGGATTTCCCCGTTTGCTCTTCGTATCGTCGCTACAATGATTCCCCATTCGTCTCTGCTCCGCTTACATGCCTTTCCTTACCGCGTCGTGGTTGGAACACTATCGGGAGGGCCAGCCGCTGTGGCCGAGCGGTTCTAAGCGCGTCAGTCCGGAACCGCGCTGCTGCTACGGTCGCAGGTTCGAATCCTGCCTCGGGCGTGGATGTGTGTGGTGTCCTTCTGTTACTTAGGTTTAAGTAGTTCTAAGTTCTAGGGGACTGATGACCTCAGATGTTAAGTCCCACAGTGCTCGGAGACATCGGACATTCTATGACAGACAAGACAGAAAGTAGATGCACTAGGCTATAGAACATCACAGTTCCTTCTTTGATGAATAGGAAACATATATTTCCTTATTCGCAAAATTTTCGCGCTGTTGCTACAGCTACCTAATTTCGAGTTTGCAGGCTGCCACGTAACTTCATGTCGGCGCGTGTTTACATAGAATGTTATTGTTCCTTTTGGATGTCAGCTATGGCAGGGTCTTCTGCTAATGGCAAGATGCTCATCTTCGGTCTGAAAATATTTTTTTTTTTCTTTTACGACACTAAAAGAGGAAAATCGTCAGTGCCAACTGCTCGTGAATCTAGTAAATTTTATTCTGCGTCTATGCCTAATTTGTCTCTGAGGCGGATATGGGTCACGAACGAGGAGTTACGTCGGCAACGGGAAAACCGCCTAAATTCCACATTCAGGCTGCTTGGTGTACCTGATCAGCAGTCGTTAACCGGCGTACGAATTCGACTGTAGTCTGTCGCACGCTTCTAGTAAGTTGGCACGTTGCGCGGTGGAATTTACTAGTAGGTAATGGAGTGAATGTCATGTTTAATGCAAATTACTGACGTAATCTGTGTTGCAGTTTCTAACAGCAGGCTACAAATGACCCAAGTCTCCATAAGTAAAAGGCAAGCAACCGTGAGCAGTCAGGTTATTTTGAATGCTGGAATGCAATAGTACACGCTTGCCTTTCTCCGATTCTCGGCGTGCGCAGCTAGTTATGTGCGGGTCTACAGCTCAGCTCCGGAGTATAAACCAAAGTTTAGACTGGTGATGTTAAAAAAAAAAAAATTGCCCAGATATTTTAGACAAGATATTTGTAATATTTGTATGGTATGGAAAAAGGTAATTGACTCTTAAATAACGAAAAGTCTCAGGTCATCCAATGAGTACTAAAATGAATCCGTTAAATTTCGATTACACGATAAATCAGACAAATATAAAGGCTGCCACTCAACTAAATACTTAAAATAGACCGAGCACATAGCTAATGTTTTGGGGAAGGCGAACCAAAGACTGCGTTTTGCTAGCAGAACACTTAAAAGATGCAACAAGTCTACTGAAGAGACTGAGAACACTACACTAGTCCTCTTCTCGAGTACTGCTGCGCGGTATGGAATCCGAACCTGATAGGACTGATGAAGAACATCAAAAAGTTCAAAGAAGGGTAACTCGTTTTGTATTATCACGAAATAGGGGAGATAGCGCACCGATATTATATGCGAGTGATGTGGCCATCATTAGACACAAAGCGATTTTCGTTGCGGAGAGATCGTCACACGTAATTTCACTCAGCAACTTTCTCCTCCGAATGCGGAAATATTTCGTTGACACCAACAAAGGGAGAAATGATCATCGTAATATAGTAAGAGAAATCAGAGGTCGCGCTGAAGTATTTAAGTGTTCGTTTTTTCCACGTTGTTCGAGAATGGAACGGTGAAGATACAGTCTGAAGACGGTTTGATTAACTCTCTGCTAGGCACTAAAGTGTGAACTGCAGAGCAGTCATGTAGATGCAGAGTTGCAAATGAAGAAGAGATTCGGAGCAAATAATGCAATTAAAAGTAGTCTCGAACTGCGGCCCTCTGAATTGGGTTGAGAAACCGACACAGCAGCCAGAGATACCGCGCAGTGTACAGGATAATGGGGAGAAAGTGCAGAAAACGATCCCGGGAAGGATAATGAGCACAAAACAAGAAAAAGAAATCGCACAGACTTTAAGGTGAAACTACAAGGGTGGTTTGATAAGTCTGGTAAATAAAAAAAATTTTTGTTTCGTAAGCAACTCTCCTTATTTCTCGACGATGTCTCCTTTGAGGGATATACACTTCGTCTATCGGTCCTTTAGCTTTTTCATACCATCGGAAAAATGGGTTTTGTCAAACTATTCACTGTAACTATCATTTCCTCGTCTGAAGAAAATTTCATCCCAGAAGTGTCAAGTTAGGGAACAGGAAGATGTCACTTGGGCTACGTCTGGTGAACAGGGTGGATGAGAAACCAATTCAAAGCCCGATTTATGAAATTTCGCCACTGTTATCGATACCAATTCAAAGCCCAATTCATGAACGTTCGCCATTGTTATCGATGATGTGTGGGATGATACATTATTCTGGTAAAGAACATTCTGTTGCGTGCCAACATTTGTCTTTTTTCAGGCAACGCAAGTTTCAAACGATCCAACAGTGAAGCACACTAGGGTCTGGTTATGGTTCTGCCTTTTTCCAAGTAATCTACGAGGATTTTTGCATGGGAATCCCAAAAAACAGTGTCCATCACCGTGACAGCGGATAAAATAGTGTTTGCCTTCCTCGGAACATTTTCACCAGCTTTTGTCCATTGTTTTGACTGCCGTTTTGACTCTGCCGTGTAATAATGGATATAGGTTTCACCAACAGTCCCAAATCGGCGCAAAAAGTCTTGCTGATTGCGATTAAACATCGCCAGACATTGTGTTGAAGTGCTGTGCCGGATGCGCTTTAGGTTGACAGTGAACAAACGTGGCACCCACCTCGCACGCAGCTTCTTCATATCCAGTTCTCCATGCAGAATTTTATACGCTCACTCAGCTACAGTATCAGCAGTCCTACGAAGTTTTATTTGGCAGCCTTGCGTTACCGTACCGTGAATTTTGTCGATGGTTGCTTTGTGGTGACCTCAATCTGGACGGTCGGAGGGAGCGCTTCGTCTTCGATGCTTGTCAGGACACATTTAAATTCATTAATCCAAAAGTAAATGGTCTTCAGTGATGGCGCAGAGTCCGCGTGAACGTCGTACAGTTCCGTTTTGTTTTGTGTGGCAGTCCATCCTTCAAATGAAAATGTTTAACAACAGGACAAA
Source organism: Schistocerca americana (assembly GCF_021461395.2). Taxonomy (NCBI): domain Eukaryota; kingdom Metazoa; phylum Arthropoda; class Insecta; order Orthoptera; family Acrididae; genus Schistocerca; species Schistocerca americana. The sequence continues at coordinate 484,849,401 of NC_060126.1, read as the reverse complement.
ACTCGGTTTTCTCCATTTTCAATCGCAGTCGACACACTGACCCATTTAGACGGGTGTCAAGGATGAACTGTATGCTGTACATTGTTGAAGTCCTTTGCACGACTCTGGGAATAATAAAGCTTACCAGCCATGAAGGCACAATATAAATGTTCCATTCCGCCATGGAAATTTCCCAGAGTTATCAAACCAGCCTCGTAAACGATTTTCGACAGCGTCATTGAAAGTACACATGAGAACACACCAGGAACATGGATATGTTCCCTAGCCGGCTGGAGTGGCCGAGCGGTTAAAGGCGCTACAGTCTGGAACCGCACGACCGCTACGGTCGCAGGTTCGAATCCTGCCTCGGGCATGGATGTGTGTGATGTTCTTAGGTTAGTTAGGTTTAAGTAGTTCTAAGTTCTAGGGGACTTATGACCACAGCAGTTGAGTCCCATAGTGCTCAGAGCCATTTGAACCATTTTTTGATATGTTCCCTCTGTAGCTATATACTCAAGTGCGCATGCATTGTGTCTATGCTACAGAGTCACTGCGGAGGTAAGTCCATAGCTAATAAAGCCTTAACACGTTGTAAGTGATACTGCGAATGGGAGTTGTCTTGGACACTATTACTACCCTCTTGAATGAGGAGCTAAACCACCAGTACAAACGGAACATATCCACTTGCCTGGAGTGCTTTCAGTTATTGTAACCTAGACTGTCAAAGATCTTTCGCCCCCACACTGAAGTAGGTGTACCTCCCTTGGAGTACGCGGTGTGGCCGAGCGGTTCTAGGCGCTTCAGTCTGGAACCGCGCGACTGCTACGGTCGCAGGTTCGAATCCTGCCTCGGGCATGGATGTGTGTGATGTCCTTAGGTTAGTTAGGTTTCAGTAGTTCTAAGTTCTAGGGGACTGATGACCTCAGATGTGAAGTCCCATAGTGCTCAGAGCCATTTTGAACCTTGGAGTGCACACTTCTCAGGAATAGTTTCATGCCGCATTTCCCATTTAGCAAAATCCCCCCCCCCCCTCCCCGTATATGTAGCATTTCCGAAATTAACCCTGAGATGAGAGATAAAGGGTCGGTGAATGTCAGGGAGTCGATCACCGACCCGTGATTTCACACAACAGCGCCTTGCTTAAACTGAGCTGCGCCGGCGGCCATTGGTGAAAGTCAAATGTCGGCGCAAATTTTCCGCTCCGATGCACACTCTTAATCTGCCGCCATATATCAAAATCGTGCGCATAATCCGCGCCGGGTGAAAGGCGTTCGTTTCCACCGAAGCCCGCTTCGTAAATCGTGCGCCCGGGGCGGCGCGCCGTTCCCCGAAGGATCTCTGCCTTGTCGTCGTCCTCTGGTGTTTACCGGCCGACCGGAGCCGGTATTGCCCACACAGCCGTATAAATACCCAATGTTTTATGGAAGCTCCTCAGTCAGCTGCGGTGCAGCTGAAGACGAGCCTGGAGGATTTCCTGGAAGATAGAGTTCCAGGTTTATCTTTAAGTCGGCCGGCCCCAGACTGTGGAGAGGGTCATCGCCTCCAAGTTATTTACGGAACGCTGCAGCGAGTAACCGAATCTCATTTCTCCGAGCTGTCAATTTCTCTGACGAGTCTTTGAGATATGTGGTGTGAGGAGTCTTTGAGATATGTGGAGCAACGATCGCTTTCATTGCAGGCTGCTCTTATCTATGTGCTGAGACACGCGAGTTTCATTTCCTGTTTCATTACAGCCCATGAAACTGTTACTCTGATTTTCTCACCGCAAAGAAAGTACTTACACAACTACATTTCTTCTCGATGATCATGATGATGATGGAAATAATTTTAGGGCACTCAGTGGCATGGTTGTTAGCGCCCTTGCTGGATATGGATTTATGTATTTACTGAACTGCGATTTTAAAACAGACATATGTGGATCAGTGCAGACAAAATGTTCGTTTATAGTAAATAAACAAGCATCGCCTGGATCACAACTTTCATTTAACTGTGTGGATTAGCTTCAACGAAATATTTGTAAATGAAAAAAAAAAACAGTATTTTGAAATTAGATTAAATCCTTTTACTGACACACAAGTAACACATACTAACACGAACTGTAACTTTTCCTCAGCACTGTCCGACAGCATTACTTTTACATACATTATTTAAATTAGGTAAAATATACTGTTTGGTTTCATATTGAAATATTTGTAGCCAACAATGTAGGGAGGAAGCTAATTAGAATACTGAACACGTGATTAATAATTCAACCGGGATACCAACACTTAGATATTGTAAAATACAATGAAAACTTTGCACTATAATAATTAGTCGGCTAGCTCTTGCAGCAGATAAACTCAGTGGCAGTTACCTTTTCCCAAATGAGCCTGTCACTGCAAAATCCTCTTAAAAATAATCGTTTATCTTTAATTCTCTCTCTTTGTCTGTCTATGCAACTGACTCACTCGCTGGTCTGAGCTCTACTCAATAACACAACCTCTGGTAGCCAAAGAATACGTATCAGTCATGTTTTCAGCCTTTTAAAGATACTTATAGCTGTAAACATACCAAACAAACTGATATTTCTCGTGATATGTATACCTTTCATAAGCATTTCTCGTGATATGCACACCTTTCATCTTTTGCTCCAAAATGGCGTCATTTATGTAAACTTGACTTACGTGACAATATACTTAATAATACAACAGTTTAAATATTTGCATAAAATGCCAGCGCCAGTTTCCCTTTCCATTTTATTTCAAAAACCACGACTGGTTCTGGCCCCCAAGGGTACTATCCGGTGGTATACTTCAGGTGTCGTGAGAGAACGATTCGTCTTTCGAGTCGTTTTGTGTTCTTTGAGGACGCCTGACATATACCACCGGATAACGGCTTGTGAAATAAAAAGAAAAGTACGACTGGTGCTGGTATTTTATGCAAAAGCTATACCACAGTTGTGGGACCCCCATCAACATGCTACGTATGATGGAGAAGAAATTAAATATTTGTATCACTGTTAGCAAAATAGGTAGTTCTTTTCGTTTTATGGTTATCTCTGCTAACAGAATACGTTAATAATCATGTTGGAAAAAAATACCACCTGCGTCCCTAGCAAAGTCGCTGACGGCTGCGGCGCGCGATTAGGAGCTAGCCGGTTAGGACCCTCGTGTTCGAGAAACTTTCTACCCCGAGTACTAGCTCGGGAAGTGGAGGAAAGGTGGTGACGTAAAATCTTTGATCGCCGGACTTTTCCATTGCCTGGATTAAATTCGAAACCTGTTCGCAGTGTCTCACAGAGTGAAGGCATGTGAAAGTGTTGACGGTGGGCAGGAGTCCCCTTGAGCTATATGGGAGAATTAGGTCGTGTCGTCAAAGGCTCTTCCTAAGCCACAGAAAAAAAAAATAAAAAAAAAAAATAGAGCTCCCTTAAAAAAATGTGCTGTCGTAATTCTGCAGTGTAAACGTTAAAAGTAACTTAGGTGAGTCAAAAAATACCGCATATGTCAGATATATGCCAATAAACCATTACAGAGGCTTACCAACAGTCATTCTTCCCACGCACTATTCGCGAGTGGAACTGGGATGGGGGACTCAGTGCTACAAAAGCACACTCCACCGCTCACCATTAGGTGGCTTGCGGAGTATGATGTAGATGTAGGTACAAATTAACGATAATTGTTGTTCGAAACATGTACTCGTTCTAGATGTATTATGGGGGCCCGTCTTAGCTGCATCCTGTATATGCACCTGACGACTCTTAATACACTGAAGAGCCTAATATAGTGTAGGGCTTCCGCGAGGACGCAGAAGTGCCGCAACACGAAGTGGCATGGACTCGACTAATGTCTGAAGCAGTGCTGGAGGGAATTAACACCATGAATCCTTCAGGGCTGTCCATCAATCCGTAGGAGAACGAGAGGGTGGGGATCTCTTCTGAAAAGTACATTCAAGGCATCCCAGATATGCTCAATAATGTTCAAGTCTGGGGAGTTTGGTGACCAGCGGAAGTGTTTAAACTCAGAAGAGTGTTCCTGGAGCCACTCTGGACGTGTGGGGTGTCGCATTGTCCTGCTGGAATTGCCAAAGTATGTCGGAATGCTCAATGGACACGAATGGATGTAGACGATCAGGAAGAATGCGTACGTACGTGTTACCTGTCAGGTGTCCCATGTCACTCGAACTGCAACATGCCGGCCGCGGTGGTCTAGCGGTTCTAGGCGCGCAGTCCGGAACCGCGCGACTGCTACGGTCGCAGGTTCGAATCCTGCCTCGGGCATGGATGTGTGTGATGTCCTTAGGTTAGTTAGGTTTAAGTAGTTCTAAGTTCTAGGGGACTGATGACCACAGTAGTTAAGTCCCATAGTGCTCAGAGCCATTTTTTATTTTTGATCTGCAACACGCCCCACACCATTACAGAGCCTCCAGCAGCTTGACAGTCTCCTGCTGACATGCAGGGTCCATGGATTCATGCGGTTGTCTCCATACCTGTACACGTCCATCCGCTCGATACAAACTGAAATGAGACTCGTCCGACCAGGCAACATGTTTCCACTCATCAACAGTCCAATGTCGGTGCTGACGGGCCCAGGCGAGGCGTAAAGCTTTGTGTCGCGCAGTTATCAAGGTTACACGAGTGGGCCTTCGACTCCGAAAACCCATATCGATGTTGTTTCTGTGGTGTCACCGCCAGACACCACACTTGCTAGGTGGTAGCCTTTAAATCGGCCGCGGTCCGTTAGTATACGTCGGACCCGCGTGTCGCCACTATCAGTGATTGCAGACCGAGCGCCGCCACACGGCAGGTCTAGAGAGACTTCCTAGCATTCGCCCCAGTTGTACAGCCGACTTTGCTAGCGATGGTTCACTGACAAATTACGCTCTCATTTGCCGAGACGATAGTTGGCATAGCCTTCAGCTACGTCATTTGCTACGACCTAGCAAAGCGCCATAACCAGTTACTATTGATGCTGTAAAACATGTACCGTCAAGAGCGATGTTCACCATTTACAGATTAAAGTTAAGTATTCCAACAGCTACGTCCTTTTTTGCTAAAGTCTAACTTCCTTGTCCTGTTCCAGACCTCACGCCAGCCTGCGTGAGCTAAAACGCGTGCCTTTCGGCTTCCTCTCGTAGTGGGTTGGCTCTCTTGCCAATCCACGACAGTTTCTTTGAATGATCCACACGCTGACACTTGTTGATGGCCCTGCATTGTAATCTGGAGCAATTTCAAGAAGTGTTGGACTTCTGTCACGTTCAACGATTCTTTTCAGTCGTCGTCGGTTCCGTTCTTGCAAGATCTTTTTCCGACCGCAGCGATATCGGAGAACTGATGTTTTACCGGATTTCTGATATTCACGGTACACTCGTGAAGTGGTCGTACTTGAAAATCCGCACTTCATCGCTACGTCGGGGATGCTATGTCCCATCGCTTGTGCGCCGACCACGTTCAAACTCACTTACATCTTGATAACTTGACATTGTAGCAGCAGTAACCGATGTAACAACTGCGCCAGACACTTATTGTCTTACACAGGCGTCGCCGACCTCTGCGTCGTATTCTGCCTGTTTACGTATCTCTGCATTTGGCTACATATGCCTATACAGTTTCTTTGGCGCTTCTGTGTATATCCGCAGAGGAGCAGGAGCTTGGTTACAGCACTGGAGCAAGGAGGCCAGTTTCTCCGTTGCGGCCACTCCCAGGTCTGATCTGCCAACGCGGTCTACGGTCCAGCGCCAGATGCGGCGGCCTCGCGTGCGACACTTTTGGAGGAGTGTTGCGGAAATAGCGGCTTTCCCCGCTACACTTTCGTTTAAAGAGACACGCCCACTTCGGCACCGGTCTCGCGGCTTTCCCGTTAAGGCCGCCTCGCTAGACGAGCAGCGCTACCAATTATCTTTTATTGACGCCGTGCTGCTGCTAGACTGCACCGTAACTTCGCCGAGGCAGCTTGACATCCGACAGTCCGCCGACACCCACACCCACACACCCACACACCCACACACACACACACACACACACAAACAGGGACGGAGGGGTGGGGAGGGAGGGAGGGAGGGAGGGAGGGAGGGAGAGAGAGAGAGAGAGAGAGAGAGAGAGAGAGAGACAGAAATAGGGGAGTGTAAACGGGAGCTTGCACAGCCACTACCAACTCAAATGTAATGCTGTAACTTTCAAACCTAGGTTTGGTTTGTGTGTGTGTGTGATTAACACGGAAGCTTAGGTAGTATTGTTTTTGTTCCTACCATTTACACGTATTGTCCACGTCCGTAGCTGAGCGACCAACGTAAAAATGTTCAAATGTGTGTGAAATCTTATGGGACTTAACTGCTAAGGTCATGAGTCCCTAAGCTTACACACTACTTAACCTAAATTGTCCTAAGGACAAACACACACACCCATGCCCGAGGGAGGACTCGAACCTCCGCCGGGACCAGCCGCATAGTCCATGACTGCAGCGCCTAGACCGCTTGGCTAATCCTACGCGGCCGGCCAACGTAGATGGGTGCCATGCAGAGGGTGCCGAGTTCGATTCCTGGTACTGCCAAAGATTTTTCCTTGATGGGAGGACTGGTACAGGGTACTCTCAGCCTCCTGGTGGCAGTTGAGGAGGTACTTGACTATTAGCGGCTCCAGCTCTCGAAAGTCAGCAAAAGGGTTGGGAGAGCGGTGTGCTGAGCACATGCGACTCAACACCGCTTCCGCATGACACCTCAAATGAGAGGATGACACGGCGGCCGATAGACATCCCTTGGGTTTTCAGGGCCTGGACGAGAAGGTCGCGCATTGATACATGTTTTTCCAGATTTCGTAGTGAAGCTCAAAGACGCATGTTTGACGATAATGTCGTGAATAAGTTTTTTTCAACTCGGTTACCACAGCCCCATATATATTTCAAGACTATTCATTTTCCATCTTAGCTGTCGGACGATCACAGTCGTTAATTTTACTCGATCACCTGACGTCTGCGCCGGCCGGTGTGGCCGTGCGGTTCTAGGCGCTACAGTCTGGAGCCGAGCGACCGCTACGGTCGCAGGTTCGAATCCTGCCTCGGGCATGGATGTGTGTTAGTTAGGTTTAATTAGTTCTAAGTTCTAGGCGACTGATGCCGTCAGAAGTTAAGTCACATAGTGCTCAGAGCCATTTGAACCATTTTGAACCTGATGTCTGCAATGTGTCAGTTTCCAGTGCTTGGTCATAAGATGTACGGCTGTCATTAAAATACATAAACGCTGTCGTAGTAGACACGAAAGAGAACAACGTTCCCTACTCGTCAAAGATTTAGACAACACCGCTGCAGGCGTGACACATCGCACAGGACATTGCAGCCTATGGGTCTTTGGCCGCTGCTTGTCACAGCAAACAGCACCGACAACGCCACCGCCAAGCTGTTGGAACCTGTCGGGAACATGGTGCCTAAATATACGACGGGGTGCTGAAAAGTAATGCCTCCGAAGTTTTGCTACGCAAACTGTTAAACATTTTTGCATAAAACAAACATTACTAACATTCTACGTTTTATTCTTCATATTTATTTCTGCACATAATCATCCTGGCGACGAACACATTTCTCCCAAGGAGAGAGACGAGTTTGTTGATACTGGCACTATAGAATGTTTTACTTTGTTGACGTAGCAACAACCTTACCTCTGCTTGCATCGCTTCATGACCATTAAAGTGAAATCCTAGAAGATGTTATTTGAGTTTTGTAAACAGAACAAAATCGGATGGGGCCAAGTCGGGACTGTATGAAGGATAATCAATGATAGTGAACCCAAGGTGTCGGATTATTGTATGGATTATTGTAGATATCGCAACTTTCGTATGTGGTCATGCTGAAGAAGAGAATGTTCCATGTGTGGACGAAATGGTTCAAAAATGGCTCTGAGCACTATGGGACTTAACAGCTGTGGTCATCAGTCCCCTAGAACTTAGAACTACTTAAACCTAACTAACCTAAGGACATCACACACATCCATGCCCGAGGCAGGATTCGAACCTGCGACCGTAGCTGTCGCACGGTTCCGGACTGCGCGCCTAGAACCGCGAGACCACCGCGGCCGGCGTGGACGAAATCTTCGAATTCGTGCTTCCACTTTTCTGAGGGTCTCGCAGTACCTTGCAGAGTTTGTGGTGGTGCCTTTAGGCATGAATTCCACATGCGCCACCCCTTGAACTCTACGGGAATGTCTTTGCCTGCTCGTTGAATAATCTTGAATTTTTTGGCGTGGGTTACCCTTTGTGGCGCAACTCCATTGATACTCTCTTGTTTGCGGGATCAAAATGGTGAATGCGCCTTTCGTCAGCTGCAACAATGTTGTTGAGGAACCCACCAGCCTCACGCTCAAAACGCAGAAGAAATGTTGGCAGATGTCAAGTCACCTCCGTTTCAGGCCGGCCGCTGTGGCCGAGCGGTTCTAGGCGCTTAAGTCTGGAACCGCGCGATCGCTACGGTCGCAGGTTCGAATCCTGCCTCAGTCATGGATGTGTGTGATGTCCTTAGGTCAGTCAGGTTTAGTAGTTCTAAGTTCTAGGGGACTGATGACCTCAGAAATTAAGTCCCATAGTGCTCAGAGCCACTTGAACCTAACTAACCTAAGGACTTGACACACATCCATGCCCGAGGCAGGATTCGAACCTAGCGGTCGCGCGGCTCCAGACTGTAGCGCCTAGAACCGCTCGGCCACCAGGACCGGCTTACTACCTGATGTTTTTCGGCACGGTCGTAACTGCAGTAACAAGTGGACTCAGCCAGTCAGTATAGACCAACAGTTTACACTTCAGCACTTGGAACGGATGAAAATAAGCATTAATGGCTTACGCTTGCCACGTGTACCTGCAGGTAGTAACCAATCTGAAAACATATTACTCCTATCAGCTGTAATTATTAGTGTGCAAATGAAGTAAATACTAATGTCATGTTTATCAGTACAGTGTCCAAGAAGAATACACTATATGTAAATGACTGATGTACATTGTTATGAGTGAGCACTTCAAAATAGCTCATCGATGAAATAAATGACTGTGATCTACGCCATATACGGAATGCTGTGTCGCGATTACCAATCTGTCGTGTTAAATACCGATGAAATGTATACTACTCTGACAGGAATACGAGGGGAGACCCAAAAGAAACCGGACTCCGAGGGCCCTGCCACTCGTAGACGTAGTGGAGGGTTCTCACGCTAGATGGTGTTAGAAGAGACCTTCATGAAACAGCTGTGCAGACGGCGTCAGTGTAGAGCTGAACGTGCAAGTGTGGTATTGTGTTTCTCTGACTGTTGGCGGGTTACCTCTGCGAAGTCGATATGGCAACTTTAAAAGAACAAAGAGCGTGTGTGAAATTTTGTTTCCTGCTTAAAAAAACTGCAACGGAGACACACCTAATGCTTCAGGAAGCTTTCCAGGAGGACGCTATGAGCCGCACACAGGTTTTCGAGTGGTTTGGGCGCTTTAAACGTGGTGAGATGTGTGTTGAAGACCAAGCTCGTTCTGGACGCCCTTCAACATCGCGAAATGAGGAGAACATTGAAAAGTTCCGCCAAAAGATCAACGAGGATCGTCGCCAAACGATCGACCAAATTTCGGCAGAGACAGGAATCAGTTGGAGCTCGTGCCAGCGGATTTTGAGTGAGGATTTGCACATGAGACGAGTTGCTGCTAAATTTGTTCCGCGCCTTCTCACACAGGAGCACAAAACCATCCGCATGAATGTGTGTCAGGACTTGAAAACAGAGATTCCTCATGATCCAAACTCCTTGAACAAACTCATTATAGGGGATGAGAGTTGGTGTTACGGGTATGACCCAGAAACCAAGCAAGCGTCAAGCCAGTGGAGGACACCCAACTCTCCCAGACGAAAAAAAAAAGCAAGGCAAGTGAGGTCAAACGTGAAGACGATGATCATTGTCTTTTTTGATGTTCGTGGAATTGTGCATCGGGAATTCGTAGCCCCTGGCCAGACTGTTAACCAGCACTTTTACTTGGATGTTTTAAGGCGTCTCCGAGAGGATGTGAGGAGGAAACGCCCGGAACTTTGGCGATCGGGTGACTGGTTTCTGCATCACGACAACGCTCCAGCACACACGGCCTTACGAGTGACCCACTATTTGGCATCTCAGAGGTGGTCTGTCGTTCCCCACGCTCCGTATTCGCCGGACCTAGCCCCGTGCGACTTTTTCCTATATCCACGAATGAAAAAAACGCTAAAAGGGGAGAGTTATGACGATTTGGAGGGGGTAAAAACAGCATCGCAAAGGCTACTGGACAGTATCAAACTTGAAGAGTTCCAAACATGTTTCCAACAGTGGGGAAAGAGACATGAGAAGTGCATCGCATGTTATGGAGAGTGTTTTGAAGGTTACTGAAGTACGAGGGCAGTTCAATAAGTAATGCAACACATTTTTTTTCTCGGCCAATTTTGGTTGAAAAAACCGGAAATTTCTTGTGGAATATTTTCAAACATTCCCGCTTCGTCTCGTATAGTTTCATTGACTTCCGACATGTGGCAGTGCTGTACGGAGCTGTTAAAATGGCGTCTGTAACGGATGTGCGTTGCAAACAACGGGCAGTGATCGAGTTTCTTTTGGCGGAAAACCAGGGCATCTCAGATATTCATAGGCGCTTGCAGGATGTCTACGGTGATCTGGAAGTGGACAAAAGCACGGTGAGTCGTTGGGCAAAGCGTGTGTCATCATCGCCGCAAGGTCAAGCAAGACTGTCTGATCTCCAGCGTGCGGCCCGGCCGTGCACAGCTGTGACTCCTGCAATGGCGGAGCGTGCGAACACACTCGTTCGAGATGATCGACGGATCACCATCAAACAACTCAGTGCTCAACTTGACATCTCTGTTGGTAGTGCTGTCACAATTGTTCACCAGTTGGGATATTCAAAGGTTTGTTCCCGCTGGGTCCCTCGTTGTTTAACCGAACACCATAAAGAGCAAAGGAGAACCATCTGTGCGGAATTGCTTGCTCGTCATGTGGCTGAGGGTGACAATTTCTTGTCAAAGATTGTTACAGGCGATGAAACATGGGTTCATCACTTCGAACCTGAAACAAAACGGCAATCAATGGAGTGGCGTCACACCCACTCCCCTACCAAGAAAAAGTTTAAAGCCATACCCTCAGCCGGTAAGGTCATGGTTACAGTCTTCTGGGACGCTGAAGGGGTTATTCTGTTCGATGTCCTTCCCCATGATCAAATGATCAACTCTGAAGTGTATTGTGCTACTCTTCAGAAATTGAAGAAACGACTTCAGCGTGTTCGTAGGCACAAAAATCTGAACGAACTTCTCCTTCTTCATGACAACGCAAGACCTCACACAAGTCTTCACACCCGAGAGGAGCTCACAAAACTTCAGTGGACTGATCTTCCTCATGCACCCTACAGCCCCGATCTCGCACCGTCGGATTTCCATATGTTTGGCCCAATGAACGACACAATCCGTGGGAGGCACTACGCGGATGATGAAGAAGTTATTGATGCAGTACGACGTTGGCTCCGACATCGACCAGTGGAATGGTACCGTGCAGGCATACAGGCCCTCATTTCAAGGTGGCGTAAGGCCGTAGCATTGAATGGAGATTACGCTGAAAAATAGTGTTGTGTAGCTAAAAGATTGGGGAATAACCTGGTGTATTTCAATGCTGAATAAAACAACCCCTGTTTCAGAAAAAAAAATGTGTTGCATTACTTATTGAACTGCCGTCGTAATTTTGTAAAAATGTTCATAATAAATTTTTTTATGATAACAATCCGGTTTCTTTTGGGTCCCTCCTCGTACGTCGGTATTTCGCACTACGGCTAAATACAGCAAAATGGCGTGGGAAACTTCGACCCGGTTACAGCAGAAGCCTATCTCTACGTCAAAGTCGGAGTGTGCTTGCCGCGGTCTTTTTCACAAGCACAATAGCCCGGCGGTTCTCCGTTGCGACACTGATGCCGCGTGGTTATTGCGAAAGATGGCTGCTTCACGCTCCGATGACAAAGAGGGCACTGGAGGGTGGACGGGTTGCCGACACAGCGGACTGGCCAGCGCCTAGCGCAGAGCGAATGCCTGCAGCTTCCACCTCCCTCCTGACGTAAACACTGCGCGAACAGCGCCGAAATCATTCCACTCGCCCTACTCGTGCTTGCACTCCTCCACCCACACGTAGGTCCGATCTTAGGCATGAACCAGTAAGCCCCGATTCTTTAAAGAATCGAACTCGCAGCTTCAAACGGAAGTACGTTCAGTACAGTACATTGCAGGTACATTTGGTGACACACGAGGTGTGTGAGAAATGAAATGATCATGTGGCAGTGATGGTCGGGAGGCCCCATCCGAGGAAGTTCGGCCGCTGAATTGCAAGTCCTATTTCAGGACTTGCCTATCGGTGATGATGAAATTATGAATGAGGGCAACACAACACCCAGTTCACGAGCGGAGGAAATCTCCAACCCGGCCTGGAATCGAACCCGCCCACACTGCACGGTAGGCAAACACGTCAACTCTCAGCTAAGCAGGCGGACTAAGTGTGTGAGAAAAGTAATGAGACAGACGACACTGTTGTGTTGTCCTACCTGTGTAGATCGTTGTGTTCATCCCTTTCAGATGCTCTGTCCGAGTTTCAGTTTCACCTCCGTACAGCCGGCACGCGATTTTCGAAGTTGTGTTTTTGTTGTGTATTTCGAAAATGGACCAGCGAAATTTAGAGCAGCGTTTTGCCATCACGTTTTTTGTTGAACTTGGGGAACCCGCGTGAGTGACATTTGAAAAGTTGAAAGAGGTGTACGGGGAACATTCCTTCCCAAGAGCACAGGTTTTTCGCTGGCACAAATCATTTTAGAAATTTCGGAAACACTCAGGGAGATCTTCAGCTCCAAAGAGCGATAGAAACGTCGAACGTGTACGTACTCTTCTGAGATCAGACCGACGTTTAACAATAAGCAAGATGCGTGACCTGATAAACACTTTCAACGCACATCAAATTTTGACTAAAGTTTTACAGATGCGGAAGGTTTGTGCCAAATCGGTACGGAAAAACCTCACAGCGGAGCTAAAGGTCTATCTAACACACGTGTGCATTGATCTTGAGAGGACTGCCAATGCGCACGAATGGTTCAGCCGTATGTTCACAGGTGATGAATCCTGGATTTTTGAGTGCAATCCTGAGACAAAGTGACAAAGCCAGGAGATGCACAATGAGACATCTCATCGACCGAAAAAAGCTCGAATGAGCAAATCAAACAATGCTGATTTGCTTTTCCGACAGGAGGGGTATCGAGCATAAAGAATTTGTACTTCCAGGACAAACTGTCAACCAAGTATTTTGCAAAGATGTCCGTGAAAGGTTCGGGAAAACGGTGAATCGAGTGAGACCGGACGTTGCAGACAAACGGATGTCGCATCACGACATCGCCCCATGTCACACGGCCACTTACATCACTTACATTACCTCAAAAGGCATTCCTGTTGTTCCACAGCCTTCCTTTTCACCTGATCCGTCTACTTGCGACATTTTTTTCTTTTTCCGAAATTGAAAAATGTCTTAAAAGGGCGTCATTTTGGGGCTCTCGAGAACATTCAAAAGAATGTGACCTACATATTTTAGGCCATACCAGTTCAACCTCTTCAGCGCTGCTACCAAGATTGGGAGCAACATCGCCGCCTGTGTATATTTGCCGAAGGGTACTACTTAGAAGGGGACAATTTGATGTTTGAAAAAATAAAAACTTTACTCGGTAAGAAGTCAGTCTCATTACTTTTCTCACTCACCTCGTATGTTGATACTGTCTGAAAATGTGCTGCGAATACGGTGAGTAGTAAAGAAGATGAGATGGTTCAGATGGCTCTGAGCACTATGGGACTTAACTTCCGAGGTCATCAGTCCCCTAGAACTTAGAACTACTTAAAACTAAGTAACCTAACGTCATCACACACATCCATGCCCGAGGCAGGATTCGAACCTGCGACCGTAGCAGTGGCGAGGTTCCGGACTGAAGCGCCTAGAACCGCTCGGCCACTCCGGCCGGCTGAGTAGTAAAGAAGGAATAAATTAAAATGTCATGCCTGATGCTGAAGTTCTACTGCGCACCTTTTTAAGAAGTAGCTATTCTTCAAGCATCTAGATGTCTGTGACGTCATATCTCCTGAACTGTATTTAGTACAGTGATATAATTTTGCAGGTACATTCAGTGATATATGTGGATTTTGTTTGCAAACTGTGTTGGGAATAGAGTCTTCAGTAAAAAAGTAATAAATTAATCCGTTTTACTGCATGAGCGGTAAGCAATAAACTTTTCTTCCTTTCTTCCTTTGGTTGGGTTGCCAGCGAGAAAAAGTCTCGTAAAGGTTTGAAATTGGGTGCAAAGTTTCTTGGGAGTCGCAAAGTGCTCTCATTCTCAAATAATGGATGTATAATGTCCGGGTACTTGAGCGACCTCAGTACAATGCCCCAAGACAAACACGTAGTTTCTAACAGTAATACTTGTCTTATTGCGTTCAAATTTTAAGACTAAATTATCCCTCCTACTGAGTATGTTATGACAGCGTTTTAAGTTTTTAAATTCGGTCAATAACTGCATGAAATGGAAAATCAAGTTTTTGTCGCTCCTGGGAGCCGTTACATAGGCATCCTGCAAATGAAACCGTGTTCCGAGAGAATCACCTAGCAACGCAGATTAAACTAATTCAGTCCCTGGTGACAGATATTTTCGCTATATGGAAGGGCTTCCTGCAAGTATACCAGCGGGTTTTTCTTGGACATTAGCAGTGAAATGGAGTTCTAGCACAGATATGTAAAGTATCAAGTCAGACGAGTAATAGAGAATTTGTCGGCAGGCAAATCATATTATTGTACTCTGACCTAAAGTATACATTATCTCTGGAAAGTATACATTATCTCTGGAAAGCGTGTCAGAGCCGTCGTTGCATGTGTTAGCAGAACGTGATAATTTTCACCGCTGATTACATTGTTATTAATGTGCAATTATTATCCCATCTACGAATAAACAACGAAATATCAACTCGATGCAAAGACTGGCCCATAGCTCTTTAAGCAATTGACGAATACTGAACACTATTTATTGAGTCATCGGACCTACCGGTTTGATCTGGTCCGCCATTATTTCCCATTGCATGCCAATGTCTCCATCTTAGAGGGAAACTTATGTTCAGAATCCTCATTGTTTTATATAGTCCAGTCTCTGTGTTCACCTACAGTTTTTGCCCCCTACGGCTACGTCCAGCTCCGTGGAACTTGTTCCCTGAAGTCTTAACTCTTGTCCTGTCATTCTGTTCCTCCATCTAGATATTCTTCATGTTGTGTTGGCAGAAGAGCCAACACCGTGTTACTAGAGGATGCCGAAATGCACGCGTTTTAGCTCACGCAGGCTAGCGTGAGGAGGGAAGGACTATACCGACGTAAGGTCTGGAACATGACAAGGGATTAGAATTCAGAAAGCGGACATAATTAGTTTGATACTTAACTTTAATCCATTAATGATGAACGTCGTTCTTGACGGTACATGATTCACAATATTATCTGTTCAGATTATAGTAACTGAATATGGTGCCTTTCTAGGTCGTAGCAAATGACGTAGCTGAAGGCTATGCTAAACTGTCGTCTCTGCAAATGAGAACGTATGTAGACAGTGAACCATCGCTAACAAAGTCGGCTGTACAACTGGGGCGAGTGCTAGGGAGTCTCTCTAGACCTGCCGTGTGGCGGCGCTCGGTCTGCAGTCTCTCTAGACCTGCCGTGTGGCGGCGCTCGGTCTGCAATCACTGATAGTGGCGACACGCGTGTCCGACGTATACCAACGGACCGCGGCCGATTTAAAGGCTACCACCTAGCAAGTGTGGTGTCTGGCGGTGACACCACACTTCATATATTCCTTTCCTCGCAGATTCCGCGGAAGAAGGAGGGAAAAAAGTCGTCTTAGCTTCGTTTACAGAAAAAAAACTACGTATTTGCCTGGTGTTATTGTAGGCACCATGAGGAATTAGTATAAGGGTAAAGGTAGAGTAAACAGTTTCCAGTAATTGGTTTTCTGCGCAACGTTTCACTGTCGATTGTGTCTTGCAGTACATCGGTAGGTGTAGCTAGGTGAAGAGTAGGCTGTGATTAATTTTGTGTGGCCGGGCAGAATTCACTGTAAAAACTATTTATTCATTAAGTCCGCAAGTGTAATTTCAGTCGTTTAGCTATATTCAAGTGGAGTATCGCGATAATTTTGTACTTCGAAATACGTCAAAATAATAAAATGATATAAGACGTTTTTGTTGTAACCATCACATACTTTTTCTGAGAATTTGATACAACAGGAACCATAATTCGAAGCAAAAAATTGAGGTAAACATAGGCTCTAACTGCGCAGCTTAGGAGCTATCAGCACTACTTCTTCTTAGATGCTGTGAAATCAGTCTCCTGTACTGGAAGCGCTTTGTTTTCCAAATTTTCTGAGGAGGTAGTATGGACGAAAACGAGGAAAGGTCTCTAGTAAACAGGGCTCTAAAATGCATGTGGCGGTAGAAGATGAACATGTGCTCATAGTTCTTAAGGTAAGCTGATGTTTACTCGACAATTTATCTTGGTTTGGCCCATACTGACACCTCTCAAGGTATGAAAAACAAAGAGTTCGCAGTAGAAGAGATTTGTTTCGCAGCATCGGAGATGAAAAGGCTCATAACTCGTGAGATATGCAGTTTAGAGCCCAAGTTCACAGGACTTTTTTGCTTCGAGTGATGGTTGCTGTCATACTCATGAATATTGACGCTCCTCCTGGGGCACCCTGTGTACATGTCATACACTTTTTAAAATACTGACCTTCTGACAAACAGAATTTTTTTAGTACTGTATTGGATAACGGCTTAAACGCTGAAAATGTTTAAGTGAATTCTGTGAATGCATAGTAATGATGTTTACATCGGCGACGAAAACGTATTTTTTTAAACAAGCTAGGTACAAATCGTTTAAAAATACGTTTATGCATGGGCATATTTCGGTAGATCCTGCTCTGTATAGAGCTCTGAGCCAAGACTTATAACACCTAATTTAGACAAGAACTACTCGGCAATTAAGTTGAGCCGCTGTTTCTACTGGGCGGCTCCTTCTATCTCCAGGGTCTCGATCGTAAATGCTTCTTCGGAGATCTGTATTGCTACAGTGGAATTCTAATGCCCCTAGCAATAAAATGTCCGTCATATAAATAACCAATCTGAGACTTGAAGTGCGTTATTCATGACGGTTTCCTTCTTCAAGTATAATGACCGATAAGTGGAGTAGCTAGACTGGTTAGTCAAATTAACGTATCATCAGCAGGCAGTATAAATAAATAACGGTGTGGAGGCGCAAGAGGAAAAGCGGGAGGATTAAGACGCCATAAACTTGTCTTCACATCTAGAGGATGCAATTAACATGCTAGAGTACCGCTTGTTAGCGTGCTAGTGTGCTTCAGACGCCATTTGTTGAAAACAGCTCTCGTTTTTGACAGGAAGTAATGAGTGAAACTTTGTCATTTTTGCTGATTTATTTCCTCCATATAGCGGCAGAACCATTTCGGGATTCCAGGTTGTCAATGCTTCCTTAAGGTGCAGCATTTCATGCGTTTATGAAGCTGTAAAGAGACAGTCCATAATTTCTTGGGTATGTGGTAAACTTACTGAACAATTGCCGCATGTATGTAATGGGCGATGTACATGGCAGAATTTTATTCCAAGAGAGAAGTTTGATAGTGTCGACCACCATTAGCCATGAGTTCTAAGTTTCTCGATGACTCGTATATGGTTTTAGAATTTTTACTGTGCTCTCTAATAACATAGTGGTTTTGCGATATCTCTCCCTCTAATGAGGTTACATTCGGCTCAAGGAAAACGCCATTTAAAATATTTACGTAAATGCTTCGTTGTGATACTGTAGATAAGAGATAACTGATATTCAGAAAGTGTCCCATGCAATGAAAAGATACATGTAATTATACATGTCATGGTTTCAAAACACTAAGAACAGAAGAACGGTACAAGTGCTAGAAACCAAGGGGGAAGCCATTTTGCGTTCTGGAGAAGTGCAGGAACACGCGAGGCAGTACTGACCTCGCGACCTACCTTAGATGAGGGGTTGAGAACAACAGCAGCTATAACAGATGTAGATAAAAGAACAAAACGTATTGACCGTATTGACTGGATTACACTTTTTGAAATTCTGAAATTATTATTTACGTCTCCTACAGGAACTAGACTACAATTATAATGACTCGAAGGACAACAATGGTGAGGTACCGTTATGGAATCGGGCAGAATAGAAACTTATGATACAACGCAACTGAAGGAAGGCGATACGACACAACCTGATTTTTTAAGGAATAATTAGTTCGTTAATGGGGCGATGAGTGGGGGGTAATGACTGTAGATAGAGATCAAGGTTTGACTACAATAAGGGGGTTCAGATGGTTGTAGGTCCATCGTCAGGCGCAAATCATCGTAATGTATTATTTAATAGTTCTGATACTGAGTCAGGTGAGGCGAAATGTACTTTCCGAAAAAACAAGGAGCAAGACCTTTAACATTTTAATGTCAGCAAATGTTGATTTATCCGTTCTGTAATCACACGTCACTCAAGGCGCGTACTTTTTTATACATTGTCTGAATACAGTCACGTTCACTACTGCAAAATAAGGCTAAGATTTAAAGAAAAGTTTACATTAAATTGTTTCCGTGCCTTGGCATGAAGAATCCATTCCTCAAGTTTTTAATTTGTTTTTGTACGTTTTGTTCAACAACAATATAAATGGACCCAACTTTAATCCCTGTGGTACATTATTTCTCTGTGATCTGTCGGCACCGATTTACACTGAAGAGCCAAAGAAACTGGTACACCTGCCTAAAAACGCGTAGGGCCCCCGCAAGCATGCAGAAGTGCCGCAACACGACGTGGCATGGAGTCGAATAATGTCTCCAGCAGTGCTGGAGTGAATTGACACCATGAATCCTGCAGGGCTGTCCATAAATTGGTAAGACGTATCAGGGGTCCCATATCACTCCAAATGCACACGCCTCACACTATTACTGAGCCTCCACCAGCTTGAACAGTCCCCTGCTGACATGCAGGGTCCATGGATTCATGAGGTTATCTCCATACCCACAAACGCCCATACGGTCGACACAATTTGAAACGAGACTCGTCCGAGCAGGCAAAATGTTTCCAGTCATCAACAGTCCAATGTCGCTGTTGACGGGCTCAGGCGAGGCGTAAAGCCTTGTGTCGCGCAGTCATCAAGGGTACACGAGTGGGCTTTCGGCTCCGAAAGCCCATATCGATAATGCTTTGTTGAATGGCCCAGCATTGAAATCTGCAGCAATTTGCGTATTGGTTGCACTTCCGTCACACTGAATGATTCTCTTCATTCGTCGTTGGTCTCGTTCTTGTAGGATCTTTTTGCCGCCGCAGCGATGTCGGAGATTTGATGTTTTACTGGATTCCTGATATTCACGATACAGTCGTGAAATGGTAGTACGGGAAAATCCGCACTTCATCGGTACCTCGGAGATGCTGTGTCCCATTGCTCGTGCCCCGACAACGTTCAAACTCACTTAAATCTTCGTAACTTGACATTGGAGCAGCAGTAACCGATCTAACAACTACGCCAGACGGTTATTTACTTATACAGGCTTTGCCGACCTCACCGCCGTGTTCTGCCTGTTTACATATCTCTGTATTTGAATACATAGAGGGGGTGGGGACCCAAAAGAAAACGGGTTGTTGTCATAAAAAATTTATTGATGAACCTTTTTACAAAATTACTTCAGTCACCTTCAAAATACTCTCCATTACATGCGATGCACTTGTCAAGCTCTTTTCCCACTGTTGGAAACATGTTTGAAACTCTTCAAGTTCGATACTATCCAGTGCTCTTTGCGAAGCTGTTTTTACTCCCTCCACATCGTCATAACGCTCCCCTTTTAGCGTTTTTTTCATTCGTGGATATAGGAAAAAGTCGCACGTGACTAGGTCCGGCGAATACGGAGCTTGGGGAACGACAGACCACCTCTGAGATGCCAAATAGTGGGTCACTCGTAAGGCCGTGTGTGCTGGAGCGTTGTCGTGATGCAGAAACCAGTCACCTGATCGCCAAAGTTCCAGGCGTTTCCTCCTCACATCCTCTCACAGACGCCTTAAAACATCCAAGTAAAAGTGCTGGTAAACAGTCTGGCCAGGGGGTACGAATTCCCGATGCACAATTCCACGAACATCAAAAAAGACAATGATCATCGTCTTCACATTTGACATCACTTGCCTTGTGTTTTTTGGTCTGGGAGAGTTGGGAGTCCTCCACTGGCTTGACGCTTGCTCGGTTTCTGGGTCATACCCGTAACACCAACTCTCATCCCCTGTAATGACTTTGTTCAAGAAGTTTGGATCACGTGCAATCTCTGTATTCAAGTGCTGAGACACGTTCATGCGGATCGTTTTTTGCTCCTGTGTGAAAAGGCGTGGAACAAATTTAGCAGCAACACGTCTCACGTGCAAATCCTCACTCAAAATCCGCTGGCACGAGGTCCAACTGATTCCTGTCTCTGCTGAAATTTGGTCGATCGTTTGGCGACGATCCTCGGCCAAACCACTCGAAAATCTGTGTGCGGCTCATAGCGTCCTCCTGGAAAGCTTCCTGAAGCATTTGGTGTGTCTCCGTTGCAGTTTTTTTAAAGCAGGAAACAAAATTTCACACACTCTCTTTGTTCTTTTAAAGTTGCCATAACGACTTCGCAGAGGGAACCCGCCAACAGTCAGAGAAACACAATACCACACTTGCACGTTCAGCTCTACACTGACGCCGTCTGCACAGCTGTTTCGTGAAGGTCTCTACTAACACCATCTAGCGTGAGAACCCTGCACTACGTCTACGAGTGGCAGGGCCCTCGGAGTCCGGTTTCTTTTGGGTCCCCCCTCGTATACCTATACCAGTTTGTTTGGCGCTTCAGTGTATTATGCACAAAAGCTGAATGTGTTAACACGAAACTCTGCATTCGGAATGCCCAGTTACCCGATACACTGCTCGTGACGAGAATGATCCACTCGGTAGTTGTGCGCTTTTCTGACCCGGGCAGTGCAGAAGCGGCGTGCTTTCGAGACTTTGGAAAGTGCCCGGGCGCCTCGCTTCGGCTCGCCGCGTGGCGTCACGTCACGTCACGTCACGTCAGCCGCCTCGCCGCGGTGGAAAGTGTGGCCCGGCACGGCCCGGCCCGGCGGGGTCAACGCTCCACTGACGGGCTCCCCGGGGCTGCCGGACCGTACACAGCCCGGCGACGAGCAGACGAAACACGTTCCCATTGAGCTTCTTGAAGCTTTCTCGTAGTAAAGTCCACGAAGTTTCGGGATTGCAAGCGAACGACAGAGACTTCTTGCCACGGTGTGTCGGCTAACAACCATTCGGCCATCTTCAGGTGAGTGTTTAACACTGGAGATTGCTGGTGCACGTCGCTAAGTTTACACCAAAACACTGGCGCGGTGACGCACACGCATAGGCAGCTGCTACATGAGCACCCGCTGTCATGTTCAGTGACATCTTCGAATACTGCTCCATCTAAGCCGCGCAGGTGCATTCTAGTGGCGATAACCTAATATTCGTACTTACCTTCGTCACAATGCGGGCTTACAGAGTTAAAAGTCACAAGTCAAATTAAGGGGGTAGGAGGTCAAACGGGCCGACTTGGAGCAGGAGGGTCGCCACAGGACATATTAATTTCTACTGTCTATAATTTTACAAATAAATTCATAAAACCTTTGTCACCATGACCAGGAAGGATTGAGGGCTTACACTCATCACAGCGAAAGTTCAAAAACGTAGCATAATACCTTTTATTACATGTTAATTTTATCATTTTGTCACTTATTACTGGCTGCATTTGTTGCTATAGGTACACTTTTCTTTCTAAGTAAGAGAGATTCTTCGATGAATTTTTCATAGCATACAAACAGTAGTTATAGGTGTATGAAACTCTAGAATTTTACAAATCTATTAAAAAACCGTGGAAAAAATTGAGATAATTAACTATAAAACTTGAATTTTTTCTAAACATGAAGTTTAAAATGCAACAGTTCATTCATTTTTTCATAAATTAAATAACTTCTAGAGTTTCATACACCTGTAACTATGGATTGTGTGCTGTGCAAAAGTCATCGAAGAATCTCTCTTACTTAGGAAGAAAAGTGTACCTATAGCAACAAATGCAGCCAGTAGTAAGTGAAAAAATGATGAAATTTCACATGTAAAAAAATGTGTTTCGTTACGTTTTTGAGTTTCCACTGCTATGAGTATGAATCCTGAATCCTTTCTGGCCATGCTGTTAAAGTTTTATGAATTTATTCGTAAAAGTATAGACAGTGGAAATTAAAATATCCTATGGTGCCTCTCCTGCTCCAAGTCGGCCCGTTTGACGTCCTACCTCCCTTAATAAAATTTAGTGGGTCTAGACGTGTTATTAGACATAAAATATTTTCTCTTTGAAGATATTAAAGAAACCACAGAGTCGTAAGCTCTGTCCAGTCAAAAGCCGCCATCCCGAGATCTTCCGTCAAACGTATTTCCATAGATTGTTTCCTAAGATAATTCCAGGGGATCTTGTCGAGGCCAAGATTTCCGTGGCAGACTAACACATGGAATATCTTGTTAAAATACGATGTTCGTCTGTGGCTGACGTACTAGTGTGCGAAAGGCGAGTGTGGAGATCATGTTCAAAGCACCTTCCACGTACGGTGTGTGTGCTTTGACCAATGTAGGCTCTGCCACACTGGCAAGGCAGTCTGGATATTCCAGCCTTCCGCCATCCCAGGTCGTCCTTTGCCAAACCGAGAAGAGCACAGGTCTTTGTAGGTGGCGGGAAGATCGCTGTGACATATTGCTTCCTTAAGGTTTTGCCTAATTTCGACGAAATATTTTTAGAAAGAAAACAGTTTATGCCTAATAACCTATCTATTTTAACTCTCTGAGCAGGAATTCTGACAGAGGGCGTACATGTAGTATCACCACTACGTCCTCCCCTGCGCGCCATAGTTGGAGCAATATTTGGAGAGGGCGCTAAACTTGACGCTAAACATGAACAGATGGCGCTCATGTAATGGCTCTAGGCGCATGCGTCTCCGCGCTGCTTTTTGTATAAAGTTGTGAACTAGCAACCTCTAATGCAAAAGATTTACCTGAAGATATCGAAATGGTTGTCAGCTGAAAAATCATTTCCAGGAGTCGACTTCAACGGGTGCAATCTCGAAACTTCATGGAGTATACGTCCTCATTATTCAGCTCCGAGTGAGCCTGACATCTAAAACTACGCTGTTTCCGTATCTTCTCCAACCATCTGATGCTTCCACCTCTCTCTCTCTCTCTCTCTCTCTCTCTCTCTCTCTCTCTCTCTCTCTCTCTCTCTCTCTCTCACACACACACACACACCTCCTCCAAAACCTCCACACGCAATGTTAAGGAAGCTTCGACAGGCACCTTCTTCCTAATCCAAAACTCAGTGTCTATATTAACTCGTCCTACCGCCCACATCCTTAGCCCCCACATCCTCTCCTTAAGTTCCGAACGTCACTTATCGACCATACTTTTCGGCTCATCACCTCCAGTCACCCACTTCCTTCTCGTCTATCCCTACGGCGCTTACTGGGACCTGACCTCCATTGTCTTGCCATAAACACCATAGTCATCTACTTCATAGCACCAGTGACACCATAGCCATTTTTTCTAATAATATCAAAACGAATCCTTTTTTTTTATTTTCGTATTGACCAAACAGGATCAAGTGCCAACTTCAGTTCCTCTCCTTTCTGTATTTCCCATTTTCCAGTATTGCATCTTCTCCCCACGTTGTCTTTTACCTTCTTCTGTCCATGATGTTCCCGGTATCTCATTTCCTCTGCACTGAAAGCTTTCTAAATTTATTACGCTATTCATAAAAATATTTCTTTCTGTTATTTCCGATTCCTTGATGTCATTTCTTGTTAGTACTTTTCTTATACCCATGATACTGTTGATTTCTTTTTCAGAAATAGAGAAGCATTTGTTTAGTTAGACTGTTCTCATACACTAAAAAGATTAACCTTCGCATACCCACTATTTCTGATATTTTAGTAGATAATCTTAAAACTTCGCGTTTTCCAACCATATTATACTGCGCCCATTTTTTCGTCTGTTAATCCGTTTTTAAAATATCTCTATTTTGTTCAGCTTATAGTTCATCGTTAAGCATTCACCTTGGTATAAATGTTGTGGTCTTTATTTCCTTTTTTCATAATTCTAATGGCATTATTTTGCTCGTACGTCAAGGAAACAATGAAGAAAGTGAAAGAAAATGTCAAGATAATGGATAAAAGTGCCATGGGAGCAGATTTCAATGCTAAGGTTTACAGACGACGTAGTCCTAATCGTAGAAGGTAAGAAAGAT
Source organism: Schistocerca americana (assembly GCF_021461395.2). Taxonomy (NCBI): domain Eukaryota; kingdom Metazoa; phylum Arthropoda; class Insecta; order Orthoptera; family Acrididae; genus Schistocerca; species Schistocerca americana. Next base: position 484,825,021 of record NC_060126.1, on the reverse strand, counting down.
TTACACCTATTGGAAAAAAGAATATACTTCGCAAAGACGAAAGTGATGAAGAGTAATATGAAGGAGAATAAAGACGTGCTCAGAGTAAACATTGTGAACGACACAGTATGGGAATAAATGAGAGAATTCTCTCAGCTAGAAAGCAAGATTACACGGAATGGTTGAAGCAAGGAAGATATTGGCAGAAAAAGAAAGCTGTATCCAGTCAGCATCGACAGAGTTCGGGGAAATCAATATTTGTGTACTGAAGGGACAAAAGTTGAGTCCATTTTTATTATTGTTGCGCTAAAACCTGGAGAATGGAATTCTCACAACAAGACACGAAATCAGTATGCTGAAGTGCGGACATGTGTTCCTGACAGTGTATGTCTGGGGAACAGCATTGCGTGAATGTTAAAAGTGGACCATTCTAGATCTGGAGAAGAAGAAACTCGATGCATTTCAAACGTGGTGTTACCCGACTGCTAAAAATGAAGTGGACAGATAAAAGTATTAAATGAAGCAGTTTCACAAAGAGTGGGCGAGGCAAGGGTTTTGTGGAAGAGCCTTGGCTAGACAAGAGACTAGTTAGTGGGACACGCGCCACGGCGAACGGCGTAGTTAACTTGGCGCTGTAAGGAGCGGAGAGGGGAAGAGTAGCTGGGTCAGAAAAAGATAGGATTATGCAAAACTGATTATAGGCGATTTAGACTATGGTAATTATGTTGGAATGAAAGGGTTTTTACAATATAGGAAGAGATAGAGCATCGCCAGGCCAATTGGAAGACTGGTGTCTTGAAACAATTATTCGTTTTAATTACACAAAATTGTGGGTATTTCTGTTGTCTTTAGGCTGGAAAGCTGCAATATGGCTGCTGTCACCCGCCTCCTCCCGCCTCTTATCTGAGGAACGAAATTACCAAAAAAGGAAAAAAATATACCCCGTCCCTGTGAGCTGCTCGCTCGGCAATATGAAAATATATGGCAGCTAATTATTTCCTTGCCATGCTAGGCCAGCTTGCAAATCTGCTGCGGCGTGTCCAAGTTCACCGTTAGCGCCTGAGTGATACAGTTAACCAGTCTCACTTTGCATACTGCCCGCCGCCGTATGTGCAGTCGCCATGACAAGCTGGTGAGGTGACGGTTGACTCGGAGGTATAGGGTTCGACATCTGCAGGTGGTGAAAAGGTCTCACTGCTCGTATTTGGCCGATAAGAGGAGATCTAAGCATACAAGTCACACTGCTGTACGCCCATGTCCTGGATTAATTTCAAACCAGTTCGTATTGTGTAATGGTATGAGGGAATGTAACACGATTATTTAAAGTAAAATCTTTATCTATCAGAAAGTTGATAGCCTTGCCAAAACGCAATTATTTATAAATGTTAGCATTATTTTGATTCTATCACCACACGTTGATTTCCTTGCAGTATTAGGAAAAAGAGGCTATACAAAATGCAAGACCATTGGACAATAAGTAGTAAACAGAAAGGCCAAGCCAGTTGTATGGATGCATCTAACCTGATATTACAAGTGTCCTGTGATCAATAATTTCAGATACAGGAGGAAATAATCAATAATCAAGATGCTATTCGATCGTGTCTTTTTAGAGTTCCTAACTTCAATAGCGAAAAACGGAGCCCTTATCGGATCTATTTGTTGTCCGTCTGTCTGTCCGTTCGTCCGTCTGTTAAAATCACTTTTCCTCAGGAAAAGGTAGAGGTAATATTTTGAAATTTATGTCAATGTCCACAGTCTCTCGGCGGTGTATAAAAGTTAAGCTTCTAAGTCACTGCAGTCAAAAGATACGGTCATTTCTGTAACATAATTTAATATTCGCAAAACTCACTCATCAAAACTTATAGATGAACTACACCGAAGAGCTAAAGAAACTGATACACCTGTCTAATATCGTGTACGACCCCGCGAGCACGCAGAAGTGCTGCAGCACAACGTGGCATGGACTAGACTCATGTCTGAAGTAGTGCTGGAGGGAATTGAAAAGATGAATCCTGTCCACAAATCCGTGAGAGTACAAGGTGGTGAGGTTCTCTTCTGAACAGCACGTTGCAAGGCAACCTAGATACGCTCTATAATGTTCATGTCTGGGGAGTTTGATGGGCAGTGGAAGTGTTTAAACTCAAAAGAGTGTTCCTGGAGCCACTGTGTAACAAGTCTGGACGCGTGGGGTACCTAGATACATAATTAAGACTGTACGGAACCATCAAAACGTGAGTTCTACTCTCATTTGTCCGGTCTTAATTAAGCCAAAAATAAATGGCATCAGTTTCTGTGATCATGGCAATAGTTCGTAGGAACACATAATTCAGGTATTATAATGTTACTGGGAGTAAACCATGTATATTTAAAAACTATTTGTTAGCCTAAAATATTTAGAAATACACTGAAGCGCCAAAGAAACTGGTATAGGCATGCTTTCAAAATGGTTCAAATGGCTCTGAGCACTATGGGACTTAACATCTGAGGTCATCAGTCCCCTAGAACTTAGAGCTACTTAAACCTAACTAACCTAAGGACATCACACACATCCATGCCCGAGGCAGGATTCGAACCTGCGACCGTAGCGGTCGCGCGGTACCAGACTGAAGCGCCTAGCACCGCTCGGCCACTCCGGCCGGCTAGGCATGCGTACTCAACTACAGAGATATGTAAACAGGCAAAATACGGCGCTGCGGTCGGCAACGCCTATATAAGACAATAAGCGTCTGGCACAGTTGTTGGATCGGTTACTGCTTCTACAATGACAAGTTATCAAGATTTAAATGAATTTGAACATGGTTTTATAGTCGGCGCACGAGCGATGGAACACCGCATCTTCGAGGTAGCGATGAAGTGCGGATTTTCCGGTACGACCATTTCACGAGTGTACTGTGAATATCAGGAAGCCGGTAAAACATCAAACCTTCCACGTCGCTGCGGCCGGGAAAAGATCCTGCAAGAACGGGACCAATGACTACTGAAGTGAATCGTTCAACGTGACAGAAGTGCAACCCTTCCTCAAATTGCTGGAGATTTCAATGCTGGGCCATCAACAAGTGTCAGCATGCGAACTATTCAATGAAACGTCATCAACATGGGTTTTCGGAGCCGAAGGTCCAATTGTGTGCCCTTAATGACTGCACGACACAAAGCTTTACTCCTCGCTTGGACACGTCAACACCGACATTGGACTGTTGACGACTGGAAGCATGTCGCCTGTTCGGACGAATCTCGTTTCAGATTGTATCGAGCTGATACGTGTAGGGGTGTGGTGACAACCTCATGAATCCATGGACGCTGCATGTCAGCAGGGAACTGTTCAAGCTGGTGGAGGCTCTGTAATGGTGTGGGGCGTGTGCAGTTGGTGTGATGTGGGACCCCTGGTACGTCTAGATGCGACTCTGACAGGTGACACATACTTAAAAGTCCTGTCTGATCACATGAATCCATTAATGTCCATTGTGCATTCCGACGGACTTGGGCAATATCAGCAGGACAATGCGACACCCCACACGTTCAGAATTGCTACAGAGTGGCTCCAGGAACACACTTCTGAGTTTAAACACTTCCGCTGGCCACCAAACTCCCCAGACATGAACATTATTCAGGATATCCCAGATACCTTGCAACGTGCTGTTCAGAAGATATCTCCACCCCCTCGTACTCTTACGAATTTATGGGTGGCCCTGCAGGATTCATTGTATTAATTCCCTCCAGCACTACTTCAGACATAGTCGAATCCATGCCACGTAGTGTTGCGGCATTTCTGGGTGCCCTACACGATATTAGGCAGGTGTACCAGTTTCTTGGTCTCTTCAGTGTACATTACCCCACCGATTTAAAGTATACTCAAGTAGAATACAGATCCGAGGTGTTCTATTTAGCAAATCGGTTATGTTCACGCTGACATCGCAGTACATTTGGTCTCGCGTAAGACCTTTGTTAAGGATAATCATCCGATCAGTTGACTAAGCAGAACAGCTGCATTAACCCAGTGAATCCATTGTAGGTGTCAACATGCTTCTCGATCACCCAGAAAATTGGGTATTATTCTGCAGCGTACTTCTTCAGCAAGTTTCTTCGAGAAATGGAGCCAATAAATGAATAAATGTTTACCCTCAAAACCAAGATCAGAGGTTTTTACACGAAATGAACTGTGGTCAGATGTTCTTCTGGACTTCACACGCCATCTTGGTCTGCAGTGTAAAGGTGAACTGCGTACACTAGACAGAAACGGAGGAAAAGTGTGGTTTCTTAGCTAAACAAGGGTCGAAAACAATCCAGAATAACTTGATTTTTCCTTATGAATGACCAGTAATGAATCATAGACCATTGTTAGGCTACATCCTTTCACTACATGCGAAAGAAAACGTAGAGAAGATTCATTAGAAGCGTAGCAACTTGCTATTAAAAAAAGAAGGGAAAGGTTCGTAGTAGGAAAAAAATAAGGAAAGAAAGTTAAAAAACAAGGTGGAACGATAGGAATGGTTGGGTCCCTCGTTCGCTTCCGTAATGGCCTACCAGCATTAATACAATAACGTAGCAGTAATGTGGAGAAGGCATAAGAACTAATGCAAATGCGCTGTAGCAGTAAGTGCGTTGAGGGCGATAAAAATTACAACATGGTGTAAGTGTCTCTTAGTAGCAGAGCTGCCTGGAAGCGAGCCGCATGTGCCTTGGCGTTTTTTCTTGCCTCCCTGGCAAAGGTTGCAGGAAGTGGCAGATCCTCTTCTGGCGTCAGGCCAGTACGCATTCTTCAACGGACAGTCTCGCGGTCCGTGAGGCATTATTAATAAATTAAAGAGCCGACCCAGATGGAGAGCTGAAGAGGGTATTGCGCACGCGCGCAAAAACTCAAGGAGGTTCACTGTGTCCCTTCTAGGAACCGTTGATGACGTCAGCTGGACTTCGCACTGCCTGCGCTTACACACACACACACACACACACACACACACACACACACACACGCACAGAATGGGTGTATCGGGTGACTGCCTTGACGGTCGTCAGGTGCATTTTCTTTAATGTTTCGGCAGATTTTTGCAATATCGCTTTTGCAACATGTATTTGGAGTCAGCCCAAACAACAGTCATATGTTTCATGCGACGTCCAGTGTCAACGCAAGGCGTTGGTCCGTTTCCCGTTGCCAACAAAATGATTTTTAAAAGCGTGCACATTCGATAGAGCGGTCGCAGATTAATCTATCGTGATATTCGTTTTGTCGACATGTATTAACAGGTATGCTAAATTACAGCTCCAACAAAAAAAAAGAACCAACATTTGTCATTCTATAGTTTGCTAAGGGCCATCAGATGAATTAAACATCACATTACAAGACTGTTTACTTGCGATTCTCTTGTAACATACATACGTTTAGTGAAGGTTAATGTTTCATCTTAGGGGCAAGAGAACGTTCGTAAATAGGTTAAGACTTTTCGCAGGAAGATGTATTGCTGTAAATAACGTGTTTTGTTCGCTACACTTTGTGCCAAACCAGTCCGTCAATCAGGAAAATAAAAACGGAAATGAAATGCAGTGGATTTAATGTACCGTATGAGCCGTGGTAAAAACTGCTGTTTTGAAGAGCGCGCCGCAGCGCGTAGTGTGAAGCAGTCGCCCTCCGTTTCTGGCGGTTTCATTTACTTGTTAAATTCTGTTTGTCTTCTTGGTCAGTCTCTCGTCCCCAGCTTCCTCGTCTGTCTCCGCATTTGTTAGGCAGTTAGTGTCTGTCTGTCGGTCCGTCGGTCTGCAGTACGTTAATAACTGCCTCTGCTTAAGGTGGAAGGGCCGAATTCCTGAAATATGTTTCTATCTTGCCTATCATCTTGAGAGGCGGTATATGTGCAATGCAGAGCATGTTTGTACATTTTATTTAAGTCTGAATTTCATGGGTTTTTATTTAAATGGTCATTTTAGTATATAAAGTTGCCACCCTTCCACCGTAAGAGTTTTCTTTAAAAACAAGCTACACTTTCGGTGGCAAGTAATTTTTTTTAATGTGAGTGTTTTGTACCATTTCCATCCCTCCTACGGGGTGCATAGTTTGTGTGTTTGCGTGAGTTGTTAAAATTTTTAGTTTAAAGTAATCTGGTGTGTTGCAGATTTTCACCAGCGTAGTCTTTCAGAGGTTGTTGTGAGCGGTCGTGACTACGGCCGTTTTAAAAGGGAGCGGCAAGCTTCTCAGCCGGAAAGCTCATACTGTTAAAAAAAAAAAAATTGTTATTTCTGCCTCTGAATAAATTGTAACTTGATATTTGGAGGGTGCTTTCTGATTATATTTTTAAATCTGTTTTTTTTTTAAAGAAAAAAAAGAAAAGTTTTTTAGGAATAAAATTCCATTTGTTGAAAGAAATTTGTTTTCATCAGTTACCCACTGGCAACTACTTCCACGCTCACATAGTGTGATTCAATGTGTTAATGTTCTTGATGAATCGCTAGTAAATAAAGTAATTTCTTTAAGAAAAGGTTTTGAAAGAAAATCCACGGTTCACCGTACCAAATAAGCCAATGTATTTGTTGCTGAAGATAAAATTGCCACACACGGGTGAGGCGATAAAGCTGTTTCCCGACACAGGAAAAAAAAAAATTCTTGCATCAGAGCAAGAAGCAGAGCCAATAACCACAGTACCTTCAACATAAGCGTCTTTTGAATATAAAGTAATTAGTCTAAGTAAAATATGGCAGCATATGTTAACGGCAAAATCAGAACATTTCGGGTAAATCGCGGAACGTTCCACCTTGAGGTATTTTATTTAATATCGTTGTCATGTGCTGAGTAATTGTATAAACATCTATGTCAGTTGAACGGTCGTTCAAACTTGATTAGCTAAGTAAAGAAAGAGAGAGAGAGAGAGAGAGAGAGAGAGAGAGAGATGACTGTATCTCTGACAGGGATAATTTAAAATTTGTGGACTAGTTGATAGACGGTACCTCGTGAGGCACGTATCTTCTGTCAGAGTTCATGTTAGACGTCTTTCACCTAGCCGAGCCCTGCTAAAGAGAGAGATAACTCAAGTGGTCAAGGGCAATAACCTTGATAAGAAATCAATTGCTGCTGCTCCCACATTGAGTGACAGCGCGACGTGCGCAACGTGATATTAACGAACCGATAATAGGCCAACGATCCATAAGCAAACTCAGAAATTTTTCCCGCAATTGAAATTTATTGGTGAATAGTTTACTTGAAATGCGTGAAGTTTATTTCTGCATCACTAAGAACGACGAAATGCCGACAGTTGTACCAGTATACAGACCAGAAAGTTGTCCATTCTCGAGGAAGAAAAGCTTTCACTTTCTTGCCAGCAACCAGATAAAGTTTAGTGACTGATGAATTATAGCTAAGAGGGGCCTAACAGATTTATCAGTGGCCAACTCTTCTCCTCTACATTTTTCTCAGAGGTAAAGGTATAGCAGTCATCAACCTGAAGACTAGATTGAACACAGTGCTTTACTAGGCATGGTCGTATGGCCTGCCTGCCTGCCACCATCAAAAATAATAAGATAAAAATAGCGGAACTTATTTGCAGCAGTTACTATGTATCTCGCAACAACGATGCGGTGAAATACCAGAGTTCCCCACAGTTTCAGTATAGTAATGTGATCCGTCCAATTAAGCCTTGCAGACTATCCGAGTGTTGGTCGATGTCTGGCAGCAACAGCCTGGGAATTATCTTGTGAAAGTTTATATTCAGATATTTCTGGTAAGTTTTTTAACAATTTCCATGCACTTGAGGACCATCCCGCTTACAATCAACGCAAGGCACATAAGTATGCATGTCCTTCTGTAAATATAAGGGGCAGTCAAATGAAAACTACTCAGTCGGAAAAAAGTAAGTAAACTGTTTATTATTTCAAAAGCAATCGTCAAACTATTAATACACATATCCCAATGTGAGGCAAGACGGAAAAATGTTTGCCGTTGCCTAAGGAACTATAATTGTACCCAGACGTTCAGTTTTTCGTCCGAAGCAAATCGATGGACACGAATGACTTTCTTCAGGGCTCCAAAAATACGGAAAAAAATGGCTCTAAGCACTATGGGATCATCCGAGGTTCAAAAATGGCTCTGAGCACTATGGGATTTAACTTCTGAGGTCATCAGTCCCCTAGAACTTAGAACTACTTAAACCTAACTAACCTAAGGACATCACACACATCCATGCCCGAGGCAGGATTCGAACCTGCGACCGTAGCGGTCGCGCGATTCCGGACTGAAGCGCCTAGAACCGCTCGGCCACAGCGGGCGGCCAAAAATACGGAAATCGCATGCGGCGAGATCAGGACTGCATGGAGGATGTGTAACGGGTTCTCAGCGAAACTTCTGCAACATACTCGAAACAACCTTGGCAACATGTGGTTTGGCCCATATCCCCTCTACAGTTCCAACGTCTGCCTATGCGATTTTGATATCTCTGGAACCCTGTCGGTTTGATTCGGAAGAAGAGATGCACGCCAGGACTACAACCAGAAATCGGCAAATGTTTCTGCCTCGCGTCGTATTACTCAGTCGCGCTATTATGAATTAATTGAACTCATCTGTCTTTAGACTGGTTATGCTATGCCACTCTTTTTCACTCCTACCAGCATCAGGTAACAAATGCACCGGTCACCTTCACAGTCTCCCACAATCTGATTTGCACACTGTATTTCAGCGTTTGTTTGTTGCAGCTAATTTTCCTCTCTGTTGCACGTTTCAGTGCATGGTTTACTTATCCTGGATTCCACAGCAAATGTCCCATTAAACTTCTATATTCTTCAGTTAAACCCTGTTCCAATGAAACCTGTCCTCACCTATACTTTCAAACTCCTCTTCAGTTCGTGCCTAGGCGCTTCAGTCTGGAACCGCGCGATCGCTACGGTCGCAGGTTCGAAACCTGCCTCGAGCATGGATGTCCTTAGGTTAGTTAGGTTTAAGTAATTCTAAGTTCTAGGGGACTGATGACCTCAGACGTTAGGTCCCATAGTGCTCAGAGCCATTTGAACCATTTAGTTCGTGCCTTCTCTGTCCATTCTATTTTTAGCGTTCTTCTTGTGAAATCAAGTACTGAAAACAATTACAACACATTTCTATAATACCATGTGGTTTTTCGGGGAACATAACGTTAATGAGACAATTCATAGTATTGCCGGTTAGTATTAATCCACATAGTGGGAAAAGGAAACCCCTCTCACCAATCAAGTAACAAATGCATTGACCACAATCTTGAGACTGTTAAAAAAATAAAAAATAAAATAAAACAAAAGGAAATGAAACAAATTCCTTAGGTGTTTGTCCTCTGCGGAAATTTTTTAACGAAGAGAAAGAGCGTTACACGTGAGAGTTTTCCTTGAATGACAGGCCCACCACTTGTTCCATGCGTCATCACAGAAGTAAATGAGTCAATTTCTGGCAGCAGCGCGTCCGTCTTTTTATTTTTTTAGCTTATGAATACATTGTAAATAAAAACTGCAAAATGTTAACTTCATTAGAGGCTCTTTGCAGTCATAAAAATTTTCCCTTCCCATGATACTATCGCATTTGCTGATCTGTCAATTTTTGACAGTTTGTATGTTATCATCGACCTTCTCGAAAATAATCGCGTATTTTGAGTACAGCTCTTTGACATTGTGCGGCAATGGTGAAGTGATTTATGATGTGATAACGTAGTTATTCATCGCAGGCGTGCTTATAATGGGTTGCATATTCGATTTCACAGTCTCATGGTACCTGTGTCTGCTTCCTCTGATTTCATAATCATGAACCAATTACATATGCAAAAATAATACATTATAGTAATAATAATGCATCTAATTAATAGTGCACTGACATTACCTAATGGATGATACAACACAACAAAGACAAAAGCCTCACTGCGATGTTAGAATTTGTAGTACAAGCACAAAAACAAGACCTGACCTAACCTACAACTTCAAGTAAATCAGTCTGCTGGCTTAATTACTTTACAAGTAAATACACCCGAAAAGTTGTCAATGCCGATCTCAAAGGATTTTACTTTGTTGCGATAATGCCTTCAGCACGCCGTGGAACGTGAATACGGAGAATACGGAGAAAAAGTACATCAATAACCTGCCGGAGCAAATTTATTACGTCTCTGCACTTCGTTACGTTACGTCCCTCTAGCATTCCAGCAGAAATTTTTAATGTGTCTGTTCTTTCAGTTGTTTTCCAATTACCTTCTCTAGACTGGTTGTTTTCCTTCTCTCATGAATATCTTGTCATCATCTTCCATGTTGTTGACTACGAACAGTATACGCTTCGGTTTTAGTATTTCGTGCAGAGAGGCGGAAGTTATTCTCCTAATGTGCTGTTGGTACGAAGCACTTCAAAAGACTAGGTAACTGCCATATTTCAATCAAGAGTAACTTCGACACTGTCTGTTCACAGCATAGCTTCTTAGATCAGGTTATAATAATACATTTCTTCGAGCATTCGCATGTGAAGGACCTACAATTATACTCTGAGAATCACTGAAGTGGAAGGCAGAGGGTACTTTTTATTGTGCCATATATCAAGGTTTCTCCCACTTGCGTTCAGCAATGGTGTGTGAATCGAATGACTTGGTTGTAGGTCTCTGTGCGGGATGTTATTTGTCCAGCTTTATATGGACGGTTTCTACAGAATAGGTACATAAGAGGCTGGAGAATACTTACGGTTTCTGAACTGAAAGAAGGTTTTTGAAGTTTTCTAAGGAGGTTTACGCCAAATGTACGCTGTATTTCTAAGACAGTCTGTCATTTTTTTCTGTTTTCTGTTCTCGCCGGTCAAACAATGTGTGTGATCATTTGCTCCGTCCTTCTTTGTGAACGCTCGACAGCCCTGTTCGTCAAATATTGTAAAGTTAAAGCACCGTACAGGTGTTGTGCATGCTATCACTCAGCAGGCCAACTGGAGTTTGTCAGTATTCTACCAAGAATCACAACCTGATACTTGCTCCATCTACAATTCAGGCTGAATCGTCGCCCAACTTCACATATCTACACGCGTTTACTCCAAAATATTTGTATGAAATGATTAATCTGTTGTGACTCATTAAACACGTAATCAAAGGATACTATATTTTTGCTTTCAGTGGAATACACATAACTTTTACATTTCTCTACATTAAGAGTACGTTGCCAGTTTTGAGCCTGGTCGATGTTTCGTCGGTATCCAACGGGATGTACTATACATTACCTCCGTGTCTGTGGTTGACTCTCAACCCAGAATAACTTGCTGCTTGCTGCCTGTCGTGAAATTTTCGTCTGTTAAGTTATGAAGAGGAAAAAGTCTAGCTTTGAAAACCTACAACTACACGTTTCTCTGAAAAAAAAAGAACGTGGTCCAATTAGTTTTTTATTCTTAATACACCCTTTATCTTTATTTACAACAGGAGTGTGATTCCATATTACTGTATAGTCAGAGGCGAGCAGAATGATTTCCACTGCCTTGCAGGGGTATTATTTTTTTTCCTCTCTAAGAATTACCGATAATCTCTTAACACGTCTTACCGCGAATCGCGTGTCGCAGTAGATAAGGCTGAAAGCACATCAGGGCGCTGACCGATACGCCTTATCTGCTACATTGTCCTTCTGCTGTCAGAGGTGGCTGCGAATTCGTCCAGAGCAACAGGCGACACCTTGTCGGTTCACTTCCCGTGTCGTAATCCCAAGGCATATCTGCAGGTGTAAACGATTGTGGTCCTCTGTGGGGCATTGACATGGACCTTCAAACCACCCAACCAGCATAAACCTGACGTGAAACTGCTTTCCATATCTGAAAATGTGCTCTTGTGGCGAAGGATTCAATGGTGCAGTCCGTGTTTCTTCGTTTTCGGAAGGCATTCGAAACAGGTCCGCACTGTCCTCTAGTGAACAAGATAGAAGGTTACCGAGTATCGGAGCAGCTCTGTGAGTGGACTCCCGAATTACTAGCACAGGGGTGGCGACCGTTTAGTGACTTTGGTAGCAAATACAGAAAATTCGTGATCAATAAAGATAAAATCTCACAAATCAATAATTATTCTTCCTACAACTGTAATAATCTCAACAATAGGATTGATTTCAACACCAACTTTAATTTCATTGTATTAAGGAGTTAATTAAACTAATAACCTTCAAAGATATAATTAAAAGAATAATCTTTTAGGCCTTAGTAAAACTTTACACCTCTAGAATTGCAGTCTAGAGTCATAATTACATATAAGACCAACTTGACAGAGAGTGATTTTTTAAAACTGTCGAATAACTAATAAGGCAGAAAATTCAACAACCTTTTCGTTTTACTTGTTGCGGTACATTATTGGAAATCAGCTTAAAATTAGATGCGTATCGTAATTTGTTAATAGGTAGGCTCGATGTTTTTAAAGCGCAGTTCTGTTTTATAACAAAAGCTTGAAAACGATAGAATTTGTTTATTGAAACTTTACCGACGTGCAACGTCATTTGATCATCCAACCGCTAACGTGCAACGCAAAATACTGAATATTAGCTGTCTCTTAACGGTTGACCGCGGTTTATATCAGCGGCTGTTGATCGCTACCTCCGAATCATGGCTCGTATCTACATCTGCATCTACGTCTATACTCCACAACCTGCCATAGGAGGTGTGGCGAAGAGTCTCTTCTCCACTTTCCTTTTCTACTCGTGAGAAGTTCACAACAAGTACGATCGCTGGTTAGCCTCTGTGTGAGCTCGAATCTGTGTAAGGTTACCTTCATGGTCTTTTCGTGAGATAAACGTGAGAGGAAGCAAGAAATTAGTTGACTATTTTAACTCTCGGAAACCACACCGTGATCCAGAAAGTCTCTCCTGCAGCGCCTGCCTCTGGAGCTGGCTGAATACCTCCTTGACGCTTTGACGCTTTTGAACATCTCTGTTTCCTCTGTCAATCGTACCTGGTACGTATACGAGACTGACTAGCAATATCCAAGTACTGGTTGTAAGGAGGTTTCGTAAGCTACCTCCTTTGTGAGTGGACTACACTTCCTAAGGATTCTTCCAAGGAACCTCATTTTGGCCGCTGCCTTATCTGCGATTAGTATTACGTCGTCGTTTCACTTTAAATCGCTCCATACCCACACTCCTTGATATTTTATGGTTATGACTCGTTTCAGTGAAGAGAAGGATCCTTTATTGTATGATTATATGATAGCGGAACAAACACTGGTAGCAGTTACTTCTGTAAAATAACTGGGAGTATGCGAGCGGAACGATTTGAAGTGGAATGATCATATAAAATTAATTGTTGGTAAGGCGGGTACCAGGTTGAGATTCATTGGGAGAGTCCTTAGAAAATGTAGTCCATCAACAAAGGAGGTGGCTTACTAAACACTCGTTCGACCTATACTTGAGTATTGCTCATCAGTGTGGGATCCGTACCAGATCGGGTTGAGGGAGGAGATAGAGAAGATCCAAAGAAGAGCGGCGCGTTTCGTCACAGGGTTATTTGGTAAGCGTGATAGCGTTACGGAGATGTTTAGCAAACTCAAGTGGCAGACTCTGCAAGAGAGGCGCTCTGCATCGCGGTGTAGCTTGCTGTCCAGGTTTCGAGAGCGTGCGTTTCTGGATGAGGTATCGAATATATTGCTTCTCCCTACTTATACCTCCCGAGGAGATCACGAACGTAAAATTAGAGAGATTCGAGCGCGCACGGAGACTTTCCGGCAGTCGTTCTTCCCGCGAACCATACGCGACTGGAACAGAAAAGGGAGCTAATGACAGTGGCACGTAAAGTGCCCTCCACCGCACACCGTTGGGTAGCTTGCGGAGTATAAATGTAGACGTAAATGTAGTGACCGTTTAGCAATCGGTAATCAATACAACATTGCAGACCAATCACTGTAATCAGTCACAACCACGAAATATCTAGGATTATGTATACAGAGAGATTTAAAGTAGAAAGGCCGCATAACACTAATCGCTCCTGAGGAAGTCGCCAGGCATTTTCTTTGGAAGAAAGTGCAGGAGGTAGTTTATATAAGCCTCGTCCGACTAGTACTTGAATACTGCGTGTCAGTCTGGGATCAGGACTGCTAGGAAAATGCAACAGAAATGCGCAGTGCTTCTGCATCGAGAAACACTGGAGATTTAGAGGGTTCCAGGAGAAAAATTAACTGCAGATGGGAACCTGAATCCCAAACCGCCATCCACCGAGGCAACAGAGCGTCACATTCATACAAGACAAGGCCCGCGTATGCAGCGGCTAGCCCCATCTCCTCCACTGGCGATCGTGGCAATCAGTCACGATCACTGAATAACAAACAACACACTGCGAGACGTTCCGCTTATCGTCCATAGTCCGTCAGCGAACAGTCACGTTTGCTGCTGAAGGGGTTGCCTAGTGGCAGGCGGCGGCGCCTACAACTTCGACGATCTGTACCGTCTCTGGATGACGTATCCGGACACGGGTTTCTGTCCTCGATTCGTTCCTGAAGATAGCCTCTACAACCCCTCGAAGTTTGTCGCAACACACTGAATCCATGTAATATAATTCACTGAGGTGACAGAAATCGTGGGATACTTCCAGTATCGGGTCGGACCTCCTCTTGCCCAGCATACTGCATCAACTCGACGTGCATGGACTCGACAAGTCGTTGGAAGTCCTCTAGGGAAATTATGAGCCATGCAGCCCCTATAGCCACCCCAAATTGCGAAAGTGTTGTTGGCACAGGATTTTGTGCACGAACTGACCTCTCGATTATCACACATAAAAGATCGAAGTGATTCATGTCGGGCAGTGTGGGTGACCAAATCATTCACTCGAATTGTTCAGAATTTTCTGATATGGCGCATTGTCATCCATAAAAACTTCATCGTTGTGCGGGGGAACATGAAGTCCATGAATGGTTGCAAGCAGCCGAACATAAGCATTCCTGTCAATGATACCTCCAGTCGGACCAGGGGACCCAGTACATTCCATTTAAACACAACCCACATCGTTATGGAGCCACCTCCAGCTTGCACAGTGCCTTGTTACAGCTCGGGTCCATGGCTTCGTGCGGTCCGAGCCACACCCGAACACTAGCATCAGCTCTTGCCAGCTGAAATGGGAACTCATCTGACCAGGCCGCTGTTTTCCAGTCGTCCAACCGATGTGCTGACAAGGCCAGGAGAGGCGCTGCAGGCGATATCGTGCTGTTAACAAAGGCACTCTCGTTGGTTGCCTGCTGGCGTAGTCAATTAGTGCCAGTTTCGCCGTACTAACGTAACGGATACGTTCTTAATACGTCCCACATAGATTTCGGCTGTAATTTCGCGCAGTGTTGCTTGTCTCTTAGCACTGACAACTCCGTGCAAACGCTGTTGCTCTCGGTCGTTAAGTGGAGGCCGTCAGCCACTGCGTTGTCCGTGGTGAGAATAAATGTCTGAAATTTGGTGTTCTCGGCACACTCTCGACACTGTGGATCTCGGAACATGAATTCACTAACGATTTCCGAAATGGAATGTCCCATGCTTCTAGCTCCAACTACCATTCTGCGTTCAGAGCCTGTTGATTCCCGAGGTGCGGCCATAATCAGGTCAAACTCCCTTCACATGGATCTCCTGAGTACAAATGACAGCTCCGCCAATGCATTGCCATTTTATACCTTGTGCACGCGATATTAGCGTCATGTGTATGTGTGCATATCTCTATCTAATGGCTTCTGCCTCCTCAGTGTGTAAAATCTAACAAATATGGGTTTCAACTGAACGCCTTTACGGCCCAGAATGAGATTTTCACTCTGCAGCGGAGTGTGCGCTGATGTGAAACTTCCTGGCAGATTAAAACTGTGTGGCGGACCGAGACTCGAACTCGGGACCTTTGCCTTTCGCGGGCAAGCGCTCTACCAGCTGGGCTACCCAAGCACGACTCACGCCCCGTCCTCACCGCTTTACTCCTGCCAGTACCTCGTCTCCTACCTTCCAAACTTAACTGAGGTAATCGATCAACAACGAACTTAAACGGGCGTCATGGGACGTCCGCAACGAACAATTGCACCGAACACTCAAAAAAAAAAAAAATAAAAAAAAATGGGTAGAGCCCTTGCCCGCGAAAGGCAAAGGTCCCGAGTTCGAGTCTCGATCCGGCACACAGTTTTAATCTGTCAGGAACTTCCATATCAGCGCACACTCCGCTGCAGAGTGAAAATCTGATTCTGGAAATGCCCCCTAGGCTGTGGCTAAGCCATGTCTCCGCAATATCCTTTCTTTCAGGTGTGCTAGTTCTGCAAGGTTCGCAGGAGAGCTTCTGTTAAGCCTTTACGGCGTTTACCGACTCTGTGCTGAAGAGAGATGTGATGTAGTGGCGTAGGGGGCGTTCATCCATCTCATTTGTCTACTTTCAAACCGACGTTCAGAATATCTGTCATGCTCGATATGGCCATACACGTTTCGAAAGGCTCTCCAGTCTGCTTTGGCGTCAGAAACGCGTCCTGTCCAACGTTGACGTTCGAAAGCACGGTCCGTGTGACAACGGCATTAGGCAGGTATGTGCAAGGAGGGGTGACGTGTGCCTCGCAAGACGAGGCGCGCCTTCGAGAAGAATGGCGGGGAAGCTCATCAGCATTCAGGTCAGCGTCCCGGGGCGATTTTCCGGCTGGTCGCGCCGCGCCGCGCCGGGCGTATCTGCGCCGACAGAGGCGGCCGCAGCTGAGCGATGACCCGCGATCATTGATCCTGGCTGAGGTGCCGGCCGTTGACTCTGCCGGCCGACGACAGCTGCTCGCCAGCCACGGGCGTCGCCGCTTTTTCCTGCCGCGCCGTAGCTTTCCGGCAGCTAGACGCGCCGCCTCTCGGAGACGCGTTGGAAATCGGCAGGGGGCAAGGCGTATGCCGATATATCTCGTTAGCGCTCGGCTGCCGTAAGGCAGGAGTCGTTAGTAGCAGTGCTGGCCGCTAGTTAGCCGTTCGGGTGAACGGCCGCGGAAAGAAATGCAGCTAACGACGTGCCGACGTCCGGGCGCTGCTGGCTCGCATTCAGGGCGGTGCGAGTTCGAGTCGCTGGCCTGCCGATCTGCGTGCCACATCTGCTCGTGGCCAACCTGTGCTGACGACTGAAAACTTGTGGCAGGCCGTGGCTCGAAACGCGTTTCCTGCTTGTGACGAATAGTCGCCATAACTACAAGGCCATCTAACAAAGGGACAGTACGAATATCCGTTCGCCGATTTGATTCATATTGACAGTGTGTGTAGGGCACGACTAGGACTTCAACATATCTGAAGTTTTAATAAACAGTTTTTTGATGAGCGATCAAAAAATTTAAAAAAAATTTTCTTTGTAGAATTCAGTCTTGATCGAAGCACGTATGCTACAAGAACATAGGTGACCGGTTTCGGTCATATCACATGACTATTATCAGACCTGTAGTTTAATTTAGAAAGTAATAGAAACCTTACTAGATTGACATTAAATATGACAACATGCTTATAAGGATAAAATACAATAAGACTTGTTATACCCATGGCATCCTTCGATGATGGTAGGTGGAGCACTCTTCTCAGCTGCTGTGATGTCAACTGGTGCCAACGAGTGACGGGCACACGCGTAAATACGAAGATGCTCCCCCTACCTCTTCTCCCTCTACCTCACGTCAACCAATCAGTGTAAAACGGGTTCACATAATCGTCAAAACGTAAAAAAAATCGTCTTCATGATGAAACTTCCTTGCAGATATGGTTCGCAGGAGAGCTTCTGTAAAGTTTGGAAGGTAGGAGACGAGATACTGGCAGAAGTGAAGCTGTGAGTACCGGGCCTGAGTCGTGCTTCGGTAGCTCAGATGGTAGAGCACTTGCCCGCGAAAGGCAAAGGTCCCGAGTTCGAGTCTCTGTCCGGCACACAGTTTTAATCTGCCAGGAAGTTTCATATCAGCGCACACTCCGCTGCAGAGTGAAAATCTCATTCTGGAAACATCTTCATGATAGTGGCGTCTACATATGCAGTGTGAGGCGATTTGTAACACTGATGGATAACATGTTGTAAAATTCAAAATCATAAGATCGGATGATGACAGCGTAACTCTATCGAACGAATCATCCAATAAAATGCTTTCTTAGAGATATTAGCTTGTGAAGTTTTCTTCAGTTACCACACATACAACTGTCATTTTTATGAAAAACACTTGTCTTCTTATTTATAATTATCACACATAAAAATCCCGTTTTCATTGCGAATATAAACTGATAGTGATCGATTTTTAATAAAATATTGTTTAAATTAAAAAATATACACAAATTATATTTTTTTCATCGTGTGTATTTCTGACCTCTCAGACTTGTGGACGTACACCTTTGTTTAAAAATTTACCATCGGCAGGAGTCGAACCCAGGCAGTCCATAACGCAAGCGAGCGTTGTATGACAGGGCCGCACGTCCCTTTCAGAGAAACGTCCTTACCTTAGGGTATTAAATAAGCCCGAATAACTTTCATGTCGATTTTCTCGATAATAATTGAGACTCGCATCGTACCCCTTAGGCGATCGATATTTGAGCTTTCAACGTCACGTGCCATAAATATAAAAAAATATATATATAAAATTACTATAGCCGTGTGGTCTCCATGTGAGATGCAGAGGTTGGCACAGGAGAGGAGGGTGTTGCGGCACCTCCCCCTCCATCGTAGCCCCTTCTCCAAGAAAAGTGTTAGCAAATTTAGCAGAGCAAGCATACAGATTTCGCAACAGGCGAACACGCCAGAGCGGCCTAGGGATAGCGGTTATCTCTGAAACAAGGGATTTACGATATATTCAACGCCAATTTAACCGGGCTGTTAAAACCGCTCAAAATAACTGGTTTCTGAAATAATCGATTTTCCGTTTTTGTTCTTATTATTTCCTGTAACAAAAGCAGAATCGAACAAAGATTGAAAACATTTGACTCCCCTAGTTTCATGATGGTATTGTATTGTATTTTAACCGGGGACCTAGAAACAATACTGTGTTACATTTTTGCTAGCTGCATGCAGATGGTTATTTGTTGTGGTTTCATTTTGCTACAGAAACATATAACGGGCTATTCTTAGCGTAATGTGGCACTAAGATCATAAATTTTAAACGGTGGTAGTTACTTGCAATATGTTCCAGTTCACAGAACGTTACGGATCGTCATAAATGTACATTTTTAACTTACTTTGCCCCACAGAACATGAACTATTAACGTGTATGTATGTTAACCGGGGACCTAGAAACGATGGAGAGGCTCCGTCCCCGCCGCAGCCGCAGTGGTCCACAACCCCACGACGACTACCGCAGTCCACTTCACCCCTCCGCCGCCCGACACCGAACCCAGGGTTATTGTGCGGTTCGGCCCCCGGTGGACCCCCCAGGGAACGTCTCACACCAGACAAGTGTAGCCCCTATGTTTGCGTGGTAGAGTAACGGTGGTGTACGCGTACGTGGAGAACTTGTTTGCGCAGCATTCGCCGACATAGTGCAACTGAGGCGGAATAAGAGGAACCAGCCCGCATTCGCCGAGGCAGATGGAAAACCGCCTAAAAACCATCCACAGACTGGCCGGTTCACCGGACCTCGACACAAATCCGCCGGGCGGACTCGTGCCAGGGACCAGGCGCTCCTTCCCGCCCAGAAAGCCGTGCGTTAGACCGCACGGCCAACCGGGCGGGCTAGTTTCATGATACATAGACGCAATGTATTATATTAAAGAGGCAAATAAAAGAAAATTTTGTCCGTCTGCTGTTCGCTGCTTTTCTTGAAAAGTTATAAGTGACTACTGTAAAAGTCACCAGTATCCTTCTATTTATTCCAATTTTTTGAAACTGTGTTCAAAAATCACTGTTTGAACGTTACGAGTAGTCATTGCTAAGGGGCGAAAACTGAGGTTGAAGATCTCTATTTTTCTTGTTAATTTGTCCGTTGTCAAGGGCTACCAGCAGATAAAGGCTTGTTTGTAGACACAGGCAGCAGATCACTTGTTTTCTATTGTTATTGTAACTATGAATGAATGAATTTTTCTCCTCATATCATGTCACAATTTTATTGTGGCTTCTCCCGTTTTTAATCTTTTAAAGCAAATAGATTATTGTCCTTCACTGATACTGCACTTCGTAAAATGCTTACAGACTACAGGTGGTGCTATACTGTAATACAACTGATATCCGACGACGGCAGTGAGGAACTACTGTATAGACCAGACGGGGCAAGTGATGCACCCCGCACGTACACGCGTACCATCTAATAGGTCACGCCACATGCTGACAGGTTTATTATTGTCTCAGCAATGCTGTGCCAATTCTTATGCCATGTGTTTGTTGCTCGTTTCTGTCGGCATTGTTACCAGAATAGTACTGATCGCTTTTCCCATGTTCTATAGTCTATAATAACACAATATTTCAAAGCAGTGCAACGGTTACTCGTTCTCGAAAAAAAAGGTTTATTTAAAATCGCAAAATTTTAGCTCTGCTGCTATGGCTAATTGATATTTCGCTTTTTTACCCGCTTGTTAGGAAAAAATTAAAATACCTGTTATAACCGAGAACAAACAAACACCGAGAAGTACCGGTTATTAAGAAGTAAAATACCGGTATCGGTTTTAACCGGTCGGTTTTTCCCATGCCTAGAGCGGCCAACAGTGAGATGTGTCCAGTGGGCAGAGCCACAGCGCTACCACGCCTTAGCGTCTCAGCTGTCAGGCTCCTCGGCAGTTTTTGCTCGCGAGATCGCTTCAGAGCGAAGTGCTGAGCGCTCTCGACATTATGCGGGAAGCCTTTTAAGGAGAACGCCCGCCTGCTGTTGGGCCTCTGCCTTCTGCAGAGGACACACACACACACACACACACACACACACACACACACACACACACACAGAAGCGGCAGAAGGAAAAATGCGGTCGTTCCTCCCAGAGGCGCGTTTTGGGGTCTAGGGTCATCTGCCGGCTGCGTTCCTTTGCGCCTGTCACAGATCTGTTCTCGTGCTGCGTTTCTCGTCGGCGGCAGCCAAGCAAAACATCGGAGCGCATTCGTCCTCAATGTCCAAGTGTTACAAATATTGAGTAACGTTTTGATACTGCGTTATTTTTAAACGATGTTCTCGCCTACCAACTTTCTAAAAATTTCTGCTGTCAAAAACACCTCAAGGTTGTCTCCGCTATTAACTTTTCTTTTTTTGTTTTTCCACGGATTGGTGATGTTGCTATTTTAATTTCTATTGCTGGCCGGGGTGGCCGAGCGGTTCTAGGCGCTACAGTCTGGAACCGCGCGACCGCTACGGTCGCAGGTTCGAATCCTGCCACGGGCATGGATGTGTGTGATGTCCTTAGGTTAGTTAGGTTTAAGTAGTTCTAAGGTCTAGGGGACTCATGACCTCAGAAGTTAAGTCCCATAGTGCTCAGAGCCATTTGATTTTTGCTTTTCTCTTCCTCTTCTGGGTTAGAATTGCGGAGTGTGAGGTAACGGGGGGGGGGGGGGGGGGGGGGGGAGAAGGGGAGAACAGACTGCTCCTAGCACAGAAGATTGGAGCAGCAGTTCTTATCGAAGATAGTGCGATACTTCGAAAGCTCCATTTTCTTCACACTGGCATAATCGCCTTTGTGGGGGAGTACTTCATTAAATCTGTCCATCAAGCCTGATTTCTCAGTAGAGCTACCATTCTGAAAAGTAAACTGTGAAATACTAACTAAATAGGTTATACTTAAGTGTCACGTTGTTTTTAACGCTTTCAATCCTTGAATGTATTAGAATATTCTGTCAGTGGTTCCCAACAGGTGGACCGCGAACCCCCAGAGGGGTCCGCAAGATGCTATTACAATAAAAAATACATAAAATATATGTCGTACGATATCAGATTTCTAGTTTTGGCCACTTCCTGCACAGCTTTAGCGAACTTCTGCGTCTAGCGTCTTCCTAGAGCCAACTGACACTAGCACACTCTAGCGCAAAACTAGAATTAGATAGATGCAAATAGTTCTGCTGTATGCCGTTACGCTACGAGCGCTGCCTCTTTGCAGCTGACAACTGACAGTCACTTTACACAGAAACTCGTATTTCAGACGACAATCGGCCATTGTTAATTTATTTCCAGTTCTTTCACAGACCGTATTGTTCACATATTCAATATTCTGTATTAAAACAGTAGTGTTGGTAAAGCGTTGTTTTTTGGGGAAGCTACAGTTCGCGTAGTTAAAAAATGGCCCGTTGGTTAAAAAGTGGTTCGTTAAAACGAGAAAGGCCTACAGATGAAGAGGAAGTAATGCATTTGTTATACTAAACACCCAGATTTGAAGACAAAGATTTTGAGCAATAATCAAAAATTTAACAATAACAATGATGGCCAAATTGAAAAAGTTTTAAGCTCAATATTTTTTCAATAATGAATATGTCAATGTTTGTTCTAAGTACCAAAAATAGAAAACGTATAAAAAGACTCTTAATTTGGCCTTTTTAGGTACTTGATACTGTGATATGACAAGGTACCAATCATGCTCGATGAGGGGGTCCTGGAGAAAATTTTGTTGGGAACCCCTCGAATAAGTTATTAAGGAAATTAATGTGGAACTGAGGCCTTATCGGCGAATTTCATCGTTGACTTGTTCTCGGGTTATCAGCCGAGTCGAGGCGCTGTGTTGTGGCAGTGTTTCGACGAATTTCCTACTCGGCATGTTCAGACCTGAAGATGACGAACCGGAAGCTAGTCGGAACTTTGCGACAACACGACGCCGCGCCTCTGCTGATGACTCGAGAGCATTCCTTAAAAGAAATTAATAACTTAAATTTTTCCTGTACCTTTCTTATAAAGCAGTTTAGCTGTGATCATATTGCAAGTACTTTCTCACTGAAGGTACCGTTCATGAAGGAGGAGGAGGAGATTAGTGCTTAACGTCACGTCGACAGCGAGGTCTTTAGAGACGAAGCACAAGCACACGGACGGAGAAGGGAATCGGCCGCACCCTTTCTAAGGAACCATCCCGGGATTTGCATTAAGCGATTTACGAAAATCGCGGAAAACCCATCGCTGGATGGCCGGACGCGGATTTGAACCGTTGTCCTTGTTGTGTTGGCAGAAGAGCCAACACCGTGTAACTAGTGGAGTCCGAAATGCACGCGTTTTAGTTCACGCAGGCTGGCGTGTGGAGGGAAGGACTATGCTGACGTGAGGTCTGGAACATGACAAGGAATGAGAATTCAGAAAGCGGACGTAATTAGTTTGATACGTAACTTTAATCCATTAATGATGAACGTCGCTCTTGACGGTACATGAGTCACAATATTATCTGTTCAGAAGACATTCTTGAATATGGAGCCTTGCTAGGTCGTAGCAAATGACGTAGTTGAAGGCTATGCTAAACTGTCGTCTCTGCAAATGAGAGCGTCTGTAGTCAGTGAACCATCGCTAGCAAAGTCGGCTGTACAACTGGGGCGAGTGCTAGGGAGTCTCCCTAGACTAGACCTGCCGTGTGGCGGCGCTCGGTCTGCAATTCACTGATAGTGGCGACACGCGGGTCCGACGTATACTAACGGACCGCGGCCGATTTAAAGGCTACCACCTAGCAAGTGTGGTGTCTGGCGGTGACACCACAGTCCTCCCGAATGCGAGTCCATTGTGTTAACCATTGCGCTACCTCGCTCGGTGGTACTGTTCACGTCACGTGACTGTTATATGCAACCTGTTTCTCAGAGATTCTCATTATTTCACCTGGTCGTTGTTTTCAGTTACAGCTATTTCATGTTTTCTAGTGTAGAGAAGCTGAGATGTTAAAAGCGAGTGGGCATATGTAAGAGCGTAACAGTGCAAGGAGAGGTACAGTTATCATGGCGGGGTAAGGCATATGGAGGGAGCGGTGAAGAATAACGGAGCGCTGGTCTCGGCTCAGAGAAAAGCGCCGTAAATCCACGCGCCCACTGGGCGGCTCCGGACTCCTGATGAATCAGAGTCGAGACCGGTTGCTTCGTCGTCGCCTTTTTCTTGCCTCTCAGTTTTCACGCTGCCCACCCAGTTTTCGGCGGCTCTGTGTGCCCATACTTCACTGCCGGGCGTTGTCCCCGCTGCACACGAGACAGCCATCGCAACGGGTTCTTTAATCGCTGAAGGCCCCGCTACGGTCTCGATGAGTTGGACAGGCGTTGAACCTATCCGACACCTGACTATACCTTTGTTCGACAAACATCATCTACGCCAGGTTAGTCGTAGCTGTCATCTTGTCAGTAAATGGAATCCGTATCGGGTCTACACTGCTGTAAGTGATAAGTAAACTCAAAAGTATAGCCGATTAAAATTTTCTCACCGAGACACGTGCAAGATGGTATTGATATGCCCGTCTATAACGGAAGCATTGTTAAATGTATCCGGATGATAGAACACGTCTTGAGACGTCGGAGTTCTAAGCCATTCACAGCACTAGAGGGAATCGTAATGGGCTTGAATTGTGGGAGAAAACAAAGATTAAAATACACAGAACAGGTTTTAGAAAGCATTCTCACAGAACAGGTTTTAGAAAGCATTCTGTCAATGAAGCGCAAACAGCGATCGGTATAAAATGTTAAAATTCAGTAAAACAGTCTCGATCGCAACAGATGTTTATTTTGATTGGCACTACTCATACTTCATTGCTTCTATCCTTATCAGAGATAAAATTCTTTAGTTGTGTTGACGACGCTTCCCTGCTCTGATAATGAAAAGAATAAAAAATACGCAAGTCGCGGCAGATAAATTTGCTTCCCTGGTACAAATAACACTTCTGAGTTTAATCATCGTGATGGGAAACTCTAGCTGTGATAGTAGGTGACAACCATTAAGAGCGACACGATGGAAAAGTGTGTCGATGGCCCGGAAGTTCCAAAAACCACTTCAAAACCACTTGTGTATGGGCAAAGGTGGCTTCAGAGATTTACCATGATGCCACTCCCCTACGGAGTGGCTCTTATGCCGTTTTCCTCACCCAACATGACCAATACTATCGACGATTCATCGCCCAACCTTTTTATTTGTGTTATCAATATGTAATATATCGTTCCGAACCCATGGATGTGAGTATTCCGTTCTGCATTTTAATCGGTCATTTTGTACCCATTTAAGTTTGGCCGCTGCTTAGGACGAGATTTCAGCAGTTATCGAGACAATAGTAGAATTTCCATGAGACGTTTAATAGACTAAGGGCTAGCGATGCCGATGGGATGGTATTCCCTATTTTGCCTGAGATGGGTTGTTGAAGCGATTCACAGTGCATGCTGATAAAGTGTTTGGAGCGGCCTAGGTAGCCTTAGGTCTTAGAGTATGGTGACGCCACGTTTGCTCCCAGAAACTTTATGTGGGGCATAATAGTTCGAGAAGTCCTGCAAGGAGGCAGCACTTTCCAGATGAATGCTATTATCGCTAGAGAAAGTATGACCAAGGAGAGTGCTTGCGTTTGAGTCAAACACCAATCAGTCTGAACCTCAGGTCTATATGGTAATATTTATACAATTTCTGATGGCGCAAATATTGGGAATCGGTCGTTAGCCCTGCTGGAGGGAGAAAGGGTGTCTTATGTACCCTCTGGGGCAGGGATGCTGCTTGAAGGTGGCAATGGTTTCTAATGTCTCAAATTAGAAACACCACATTATTCGTTCTATAGGGAAAGCTAAAAGAGTTGGTAAAGACTTTCCCGTGCTCGGCTGTGGAATTTATGACCAGTTTTTTCTCCCCCTGGTTTTACAGGCGAATGAAGCGCCTTAGAGCGTGTGCCACGTGGTTGGTCGGCGCAGGTCTCGTATTACAGGTGATGAAGCGGTTAAGACACTAGATTTGCACTCGGGAGGAATTGGACTTAAATTGTTTTCGACCGCATAGATGTAGATTTTTCATGGCTTCCAGAAATTGCTTAAGGCGAATGCTGGGATAGTTCCTTTTAAAATTACATGGTTGGTTTCCTGCCTCAGCCTTGTCCATTCCGAGCTTGTGTTCTGGTTTTAATAACCTCGTCTGTCCAGTGACGGAGAGAAGTACTGTTGTGCTAACTAGTTGGTATTATGTACAGGGGAACTAGTTAGTGTTATGTACAGTTAAACTAGGCAGTGTGATGTACAGGGGAACTAGGTAGTGTTATTAGTGTTATGTACAAGAGAACTAGTTTCTGTTATGTAAAAGGGGGGGGGGGGGGGAGAGAATTGTGTGTGTGAAATCTTATGGGACTTAACTGCTAAGGTCATCAGTCCCTATAAGCTTACACACTACTTAACCTAAATTATCCTAACGACAAACACACACACCCATGTCCGAGGGAGGACTCGAACCTCCGCCGGGACCAGCCGAGCAGCCCATGACTGCAGCGCCCAAGACCGCTCGGCTAATCCCGCGCGGCACGTAAACTTGTTTCCAATACTTAGGCAGGAATGGCATTCAGCTCGCTTTCTCGCTTTCGACGAAAAAAAAAAAAAAAAAAAAAAAGAAGAAGAAGAAGAAGAAAATGGAATCTGAAGGACGACTTTGTGTGGATTGAATCCGTTACAAGACAAGGCAGCTGGAACGAGAGACTAGCAAATATGCAATTTTAGTGTTATGGAAAATAATACTTTTGCTGATGAACTCTTCTCGTGTGAGGATGTCAAGTAAAAAACCTACGGAAAAGTTGCTACACATTGACTAGTTTACTCGGCTGTTACCCCGCAAAGAATTAATCTGCTAAATTCGCCGATAAAGCCTGCATTCTTATTTAATAATGACAATAAAACGCGGAAACGCTCACCGAAGATTGGAAATCGGCTCTGTTCCATCGATTGCACAAGATGAGCACCATGAAAAAGGCAGTGGTTGCAGAGGAATCTTCGTGCTACAAAATTCTGTCCTTGCCATTCTGAATCGATGAGAGGTCCCAAGTCGAGCATCACGTCGATGGATACCAAGGGAGATTCAACGAAAGTCGCTTAACAGCCGAGCCGCCTACAACCTTAAGACAATCGTCAAAAAAATGTGAGTTATTCTTTGCGTATTTTAAGAAAGAATGTGACTTTAGACACTGTGAGATCTTCCTTCACGCCCTCAATCAATTTCAAAGTTCTGTCCATAATGGAGACATGGCGAGTATTTCTGATTCTTTAGGAATGTGTTCTGGAGAAGACCATCCGAAACTGACAAACGGAACTTAAAAAGTACAAAGACAAAAAAACGTGGCTACACAGCTCTGAAAAAAGAAACCAAATTTAAAATCATCGTGACAGACTGCCTAGCTTTTGCCGCAGACATCGACTTCGTGTCAAACATAAAAGCCCTCAGGCTTCAACAAACTTGCTAAAGGAAATCACCGATCGAACCAGTTCAGCGATATCCTCTGAGCAAACAAGTAATGATCAGCCCCACCAAAACAACAAGAAAGGAGAGAAATTTACGCACCAAAGCTAACATCATAATGAAGACGGTTTGAACATAGAAATTACTTGAACAAATACACAGCTTAAACATCACGAACCATCTACCACAGAAAATGCCTTTGTCACAGTAGAAGGATACGTCGTGACATAACAGTTACGAAATCAATAGTTTCGTGTGCAAACGAAAGCCTGTTCCTCAGCAGCGATAAAGTACACTTTGGAGAACTGGAGAAGAAAAGGCGCAACATCATCAGAGGTATATTGGGACCAATTACAAGAACGACATTTATCAGGAAAAAAATCCAACATAGCGGGTTACCGTCAAGTAGTAAAGCACGCTCAATCGATCCGCGAAAGACGAACACGATTTTATGGTTAGCTCAAAGGAATGGACAGGAACGGAGTAGGATGTTTTCGGTACAAAATCAGAACCAAAGATGACCTCCAAAAAATAGAGCTCGTCCCCGAAGACGATTTCACCAGAGATATTTTCAGCAGCAACAACAAAAAAATGAGAGATGTGATAAATCAAGACCACCATTGCCATATGCAACAAGAGTTAATGTGGTCCTAGTCGGCACCAACGAATAAATGTACAAATAAATGAAATCATGCACTACTTGCACGTGATTATAAGTCTTAGATTCAGACTGACTGAGTGGATAATGAAGTAACTGCCCCATTTTCTGTATTACTCATGGAACAATGAATCTGTCCTTGCGAATGCAACTGAGAATCAAAATTAATTGAAGGGCGGACACTTTACTCGTCTGCAGATAAGGTAAGAGCTCTGTAAATATCTGTGTGAGAGGTCTTCTTGAACGTAATGGAAACGTTTCATACCAAGATTGCCATTTAGTCAGAGAACGATTCATTCTAAAACAGTTTCAATTAACATCTCGCACTGCCAACCACATATCTTCTAGTCTCTTTCATTTTAAATTAGCATTCACTTACCTTCTCTGCTCTCGATAGCAGGCACACGGGAACAAAAGCAGTGTTTATCGGCGGATCTCACAAGTTTATTGCCGTTACTCGCACTTTTAGAACAGACGTATAGCCTGCTGAGTAAACTACGACGTGCAAGGTCGATGAAATTGTAGCTTGCGTTCTGTGTTACGTGCCGAAAGTGAAGAGCCATTTGCGGCGCCGTGAACTGAAATTGCAGAACTCATTAGCGGACGTCGGAACACGATGGAGACCCCGTCACGACATGCAGCGAGCACTGGCGAGGAAAAAAGGAAAGCTAGGCCCACTGGATGCTAACTCCATTTTCGTGTACGAATAGCCGTTGAGGACGGGTTCACGGTCAACCGCAAATCAGCACTTTGAGGGCAGCGCAGTCACGGAATGCCGTGACTCTAGCGAGAAGCCCCACCCCGATTAGTTTGCGTGTTCGTTTTACTTTTCGCCGAACCTTTATTAACTGTTTCACTTGCAACACCGTCTCTGGGAAGACAGAGGTGCTACCCTTGTCGTAACATCCGCTTTAAACGAATGCAACACAGGTAATAAAGGCAGGTGAAGCAGAATAAGAAACATACGAAAACACAAACGCAGAGAGGATAAGCGCTGGCGGACTCCGTAAGCAAAAACGATAAAACGTTGTCTGTAGACCATCCTGCGAATCTGTAGCACCCGTCGGAGGTGCTCAGGTCAGTTACTACAACACTGCGCAAGTTAATATTAATAATGTATGTTTTGAATAATCCTCTTAGCTGCCCATGTTAACATTACAGTATCGATGTCGGAGTTAAATAGCTCCAATCCTCAGACGCACATATTGTAGTCTGAATCGACCACGAGGTACATCGAGCAATCAGACAAGTCATAGATACAACACATACTGTGCAACCCAACTTCAGAGGAAGATGACTCAAACAGACACATACGCCTGCCAAGCAGAACATCATAAATAAATACCTCGGAACATGGAAGACGATCAGTCATAAAGAGGGATTTCACTAAAAACATGACTAAAATGTAAATTCCGTGTGGCTAGGACCTCCCGTCGGGTAGACCGTACGCCTGGTGCAAGTCTTTCGAGGTGACGCACTTCGGCGACTTGCGTATCGATGGGGATGATATGATGATGATGATGATAAGGACAACACAACACCCAGTCCCTGAGCGGAGAAAATCTCCGACCCAGCCGGGAATCGAACCCGGCCCGTTAGGTACGACATTCCGTCGCGCTGACCACTCAGCTACCAGGGGTGGACAAAAGATGACTTATGACCATATATAGCGTGACTGACTAGTAAAGAGTAAGTTGCTGTGATCAGATTTTTTGAGACAAATGAACAGGGAAACATATAGACCCACCAGGAAATAGAATTTGATTTTTGACAGAACTGAATGCCCTCTGGAAGTTGCAGACGCTACATCCCTTCGTGTATTAAAGGGGGGTTCGCGCCTGTATTTGCTTGGAATTTTTACCCTGTTCTGTTCGATTTTGTTTTTCCAGCAGTGTTGCTTATGCGCTAACAGTGATACTTGCCAATACGGAGAAATTTTCTGAAGATGAATTGGCCGAGGTGCACTACTTGTATGGGCCACTGTTGTGATGGAACAGTGGCAAACGACCCTGCGTTGTGGTGCTTCCGCAACGACGGCGACCACATCATAGTGCTTTTGCAGCTATTGCAATTATTTACCAGTAAATCTCTCCATACTGATGGGTATCACAGTTAATATATAACTAAAAACAAACCCGAGGTGGAACCGAGCAGCACTGAATGCAAACCTGAGGGCGAATAGTAAAGCGGGGGTTGCTGTTGTCAACAGCAAGCGACTTGCTCGTATGGCGTAACTCCAAGCACGCTAAGATGAGAGACATGGAGGCGGGCCACAAACATATCGAATCCTGTGGCCTGGTACACCGGCCAGCCCAAGCGTCGTTTTTGGGCGGATTCCACGCTCGTTTAGGCAAATGGTGACGTGAACCCCATCTCCCACACGTCAGAGAATATAATAAACAAACAATTAAAATTCGTTAACGCAGATTCACACGATACACAGACAGATAGCTCTGACGATTTCGCTGTCTCATGTTACCTTGACGACTGTACCGTTAGAAAGGGCATCCGGCCGCAAAGTTAAATAGAAAAATAAAATCTGCCAAATTACGAAACTGCTGATCCCGTACTTGATGGGATAAATCCTACGAAAAGAAGATACTGTAGATGACTGTTGCCAAGAGAAAATATGAGGGTCATCCAGAAAGTAACGTCTCGTTATTTTTCACCTTCATTCTTCAATCCACTTCAGTAACAATGTCCTACATCAATAGATGGCAGAAATGTAAATGACGGAAAAAATCGCAACACCTAAAAATAATTAATGTAGAGTAACACAATTTCCTGAAAACATTTGTCTAGGTGACACATTAAAGTGATTAACATTGCAAGATCGCCGGCCACGGTGGTCTAGCGGTTCTGGCGCTGCAGTCCGGAACCGCGGGACTGCTACGGTCGCAGGTTCGAATCCTGCCTCGGGCATGGGTGTGTGTGATGTCCTTAGGTTAGTTAGGTTTAAGTAGTTCTGAGTTCTAGGAGACTTATGACCTAAGATGTTGAGTCCCATAGTGCTCAGAGCCATTTGAGCCATTGCAAGATCACAGGTTAACGTAAGCGCGAAATAGACCATTGTAAATGTGAAATGCTGGCACATTTATAACCGGTGTAACCGCCACAGTGTTGAATGCAAGCACGCAGACGTGCATACATTGTGTCGTACAGACGCCAGATGTCAGTTTGTGGGATCGACTTCCGTGCCTGTTGCACTTGGTCGGTCAATACAGGGACGGTTAAAGCTGTTTGTGAATGATGCTGGAGTTGTGGTCCGATAATATCCCATACGTGTTTGATTGCACATAGATCTGGTGATAGAACAGGCCAAGGCAACATGTAGACACTCTGTACAGCATGGTGGGTAACAATAGCAGTATTTTGGGCGAGTGTTATCTTGTTGGAAAACACCCCCTGGAATGCTGTGCACAATGGGCCGAATCACCAGATATACGTATAAATTTCCAGTCAGGGTGCGTGGGATAACCACGAGAGTGCTCTTGCTGTTAAACGAAATCGACCCTAGACCATAACTCCAGATGTAAGTCCAGTGTGTCTACGACGCAGACAGGTTCGTTGAAGGCCCTCAACTGGCCTCCTCGCAACGAACAAACAGCCATCACTGGTACTGAGGCAGAACCAACTTTCATCGGCCGGCCGCTGTGGCCGAGCGGTTCTAGGCGCTTCAGTCCGGAACCGCGCTGCTGCTGCGGTCGGAAGTTCGAATCCTTCCTCGGGCATGGATGCGTGTGATGTTCATAGGTTAGTTAGGTTTAAGTAGTTCTAAGTTCTAGGGGACTGATGATCTCAGATGTTAAGTCCCACAGTGCTTAGAGCCATTTGAACCAGCCTTCATCAGAAATCACAACAGACCTCCACCCTGTCCCCCAATGAGCTCTCCCTTGATACTACTGAAGTCACAAATGGCAATGGTTCGGGGCCAGTGAAATGCACGCTACAGGGTGTTTGGTGCGGAGCTGTCGTTGAAGTAGCCGGTTGATAACAGTTCGTTGTGTCACTGTGGAGCCAACTGCTGCTCAAATTGTTGCTACAGATGGAGTACGATGACCCAGAGCCATGTTCCGAACACCATGGTCTTCCCTTTCGGTAGTACCACGTGGCCATCTGGAGGCCGATCTTCTTGCGACCGTACATTCTCATGACCACCGCTGACAGCAATCATATACAGTGGCTACATTCCTGCCAAGTCTTTCTGCAGTAGGAACGTCCAGCTTCTCGTAGGCCTATTACACGACCTTTTTCAAACCCAGTGAGGCTGATAACGGCGTCTCTGTCGCCTTAAAGGCATTCTTGGCTAACATCAACTCACACCATGTCCAGTCTCAAAGCTAACTAACGCTCTCGATCGTTACAGCGAGTATTTAAAGCAGACTTGATTTGCATCCTCATAGCGGCGCTACTAGCGCCCTCTTATGCGACTGGCATGAAATCTGAACGGACATCGTATTTCAGATATACGAACGTGCCCACCAACTTTCGTTTTTGTCGTTGCGATCTTTTCCGTCATCGTATAAGTTTAGGAAACTGGCAACATTGATGTACGTGTAAGACAAAGTTCTGTCATAGAATTCGTTACCACACTACGGCGGACGTCAGCACCGTTACACCATGCGTTCGTGGCTGTGGGGAAGTCGAAGGGCGAACACTGTTGGCTGATGCAATGCAAGTCGGCCGGCCAGCGACTCGGTGACTTCACGTAACACCCAGCCAGCGTGTCGACCAGATCACCCGTGACAACAGCCGGGAAACAGCAGGTGAATTGTGTCGCCAGTTATCTATCGGTAAAGGCGGCGTGATGGCCGTTATTGTGGATAAAGAGACAAAGAAAACAGTTATCTCTAATCTGCTGCAGCGCTTCATTGTGGAGGAGGAGGCGTTTTTGGTGAAAATCGTGCATGGAGACGAGACTTATGTTCATTTTTTTAAATGCAGGAGCATCATTTTTACCGCATACATGTATGTGCTTCCGTTTCAAGGCGGAAAAAGTGTGGAAGAAGGTTGTGGTTATATTGAAAAGTGTAAAATTAATCGTTAATATTGCAGCTGTTGTCCTATGTACAAGGTTTGCATTCCTTCTAAAATAAAAATAAAGAAATAGGAGGCATTACTTTCTGCTTGACCCTCATATCTTGAATGAATAGACCAAGCTTGTTTACAAACAAGAAACACAGCACATACTACTGCCGTTGCTTATATACAAGCATAAATGGGGAAAGGGTGGGGGGGAGGTGAGAAATCAACGAAATGCAATTTACTCTGTTACGGCAGTGCTAGTCCGTTTTTACTAAACGAAGACCTACTAAAAATTTTCAAAGCTATGTATTTCCCGAAGCATTAAAAGTGCAAATATGACTGATGCATGAATAGAACCATAAGCTCACCGAGTTTGCATTGTGCCCACTAGTTGGCGTTACGAGTGCCCTGTCTTGACAAAATGACGACAAAGGAAGAAAAGAGTTTTTGTGTGTTCGAATATGCGTGATGTTTATCTGTGCAAGAGTGCGGCATGCATTGGGAAGGAATTATGGAAACTGGTTGCTGATTCCGAGCATTTCATCTTCCAACAAGATGGATTACTTTCTCATTGGAGCAGCAATATTCGTCGGTACCTAAACGAGAACTCCCGCATCGCTGGATTGGGCGTGGTGGTAAAGATATTGTGGCTGTGCCGGCCGGGGCGGCCGAGCGGTTCTAGGCGCTACAGCCTGGAAGCGCGCGACCGCTACGGTCGCAGGTTCGGATCCTGCCTCGGGCATGGATGTGTGTGATGTCCTTAGGTTAGTTAGGTTTAAGTAGTTCTAAGTTGTAGCGGACTGATGACCTTAGAAATTAATTCCCATAGTGCTCAAAGCCATTTTTTCGTTGTGGCTGTGTTTCCTTGCCGTGCTTTTGTTCACTGCCAGTTTTACGTAGAATTCGGCAAGCATTTAAAAATATCTGCGATGTTGTGCTTTTCCGTCAAAAGAAACTCAGCGAGGCTTGGAAAGCAGCTGCGTTACAGATGCCATTTCGAAGTCTACGTATAGCGCCGCCATCTATTGGAACTTGCTATAGTACGGGGGCTGAAGCGAGATGTTCCACAACAAATTTCTCATTTTTTTAACCTAAATTGGCTGACGAAAAAAATGTGTGCGTTTCTTATTGAACAGCCCCCGGTCACCACTGGCCATTAAAATTGCTGCACCACGAAGATGGCGCGCCTCAGACGCGAAATTTAACCAACAAGAAGAAGATGCTGTGATATGCAAATGATTAGCTTTCCAGAGCATTCACACAAGGTTGGCGCCGGTGGCGACACCTACAACGTGCTGACATGAGGAAAGTTTCCAACCGATTTCTCATACACAAACAGCAGTTGACCGGCTTTGACAGGTGGAACCTTGTTGTGATGCCTCGTGTAAGGAGGAGAAATGTGTACCATCACGTTTCAGACTTTGATAAAAGTCGGATTGTAGCCTATCGCATTGCGGTTTATCGTATCGCGACATTTCTGCTCGCGTTTGTCGAGATCCAATGACAGTTAGCAGAATATGGAATCGGTGGGTTCAGGAGGGTAATACGGAAAGCCGTGCTGGATCCCAACGGCCTCGTATCACTAGCAGTCGATATGACAGGCATCTTATTCGCGTGGCTGTAACGGATCGTGCTGCCGCGTTTCGATCCCTGAGTCAACATATGGGGACGTTTGCAAGACAACAACCATCTGCACGAATAGTTCGACGATGTTTGCAGCAGCATGGACTATCAGCTCGGGGACCATGGCTGCGGTTACCCTTGACGCTGCATCACACAGAGGAGTGCCTGCGATGGTGTACTCAGCGACGAACCTGGGTGCACGAATGGCAAAACTTCATTTTTTCGGGTGAATCCAGGTTCTGTTTACAGCATCATGATGGTTCGCATCCGTGTTTGACGACATCGCGGTGAACGCACATTGGAAGCGTGTATTCGTCATCGCCATACTGGCGTATCACCCGGCGTGATGGTATGGGGTGCCATCGGTTACACGTCTCTCACCTCTTGTTCGCATTGACGGCACTTTGAACAGTGGACGTTACATTTCAGATATATTACGACCCGTGGCTCTACCTTTCATTCGATCCCTGCGAAACCCTACATTTCAGCAGGATAATGCACCACCGCATGTTGCAGGTCCTGTACGGGCCTTTCTGGATACAGAAAATGTTCGACTGCTGCCCTGGCCAGCACATTCTCCAGATCTCTCACCAATTGAAAACGTCTGGTCAATGGTGGCCGAGTAACTGGCTCGTCACAATACGCCAGTCAGTACTCTTGATGAACTGTGTTGTCGTGTTGAGAGCTGTACCTGTACACGCCATCCAAGCTCTGTTTGACTCAATGCCCTGGCGTATCAAGGCCGTTATTACGGCCAGAGGTGGTTGTTCTGAGTACTGATTTCTCAGGATCTATGCACCCAAACTGCGTGAAAATGTAATCACATGTCAGTTCTAGTGTAATATATTTGTCCAATGAATACCCGTTTATCATCTGCGTTTCTTCTCGGGGTAGCAATTTTAATGGCCAGTAGTGTAGTAGCCCTGTATTCAGAAAATATATCTGAATAACCTCAAGAATTTTGTCGACAGATTTCGGGTTGACCCTCTAGATAGATGGTGCGTGGAGGAGGATGTTGTGTTAGGGATTTCGGGCTAGGCGCGTGCACAGCGGAGACATGGGCGCGCGGCGCCAGCGGTGCCTACGTGCTGCCCCGCCGTTCTGCCGGCCGTTGACTTCCCGGCGGCTGGCGCGCGCTTTTTCTGCCGCTAACTGGGTCGGCGGGCGCTTTCAGCCGCAGACAACAACATGAATCAGCTGCGCCGTGGCGCCACGCCGGGACCGGCTTATCTGCGGGGCTCTGGTGTCGCCACCGGCCGAGGAGCCCAGCTCGGCGGAAGCAGCGCCGGCCGGCTTTCCTGCGCCTCCGCCCCCACCAGCGGCGCCGGCCCGCTTTCCCGTCTTGCCGCTCCTCCGGTGGCGAAACTGCCGGCGCAGCGCGCGGTCCTCGCCCCCGCGGGGACGCCCAGCGCGCAGCAACGGTCTCCGGCCGAGGGCCGCCGGGTCGAGAGGCGTCCTGTATCTGCGTTAACTAGCGCTGGGAGGTGGAAAGCAACGAGGAGACCTTCTCCATGTGGAAACCAAACACTACAGCCATTCCACAGAACTGATAGCTTCAAGAGATTTACGTAAAAAATCTCAAACATCTTCCGTCTGGAGCTCCATTTCGGATGAATCGTACGTTTATTTTCCTAATCGTCCGTTATGTCAAGGCTATATTTCTGTGGAGTCACCGCCAGACACCACACTTGCTAGGTGGTAGCCTTTAAATCGGCCACGTTCGTTTAGTATACGTCGGACCCGCGTGTCGCCACTATCAGTGATTGCAGACC